>NW_028148341.1:0-30000 GCF_947247035.1 Vipera ursinii | reverse complement strand
GTTGGCTCTGGGAAGGAACTGGGTCCCCACCCAGGTTTCCAAGCAAGCCCAAGATGGGGAGGAAGAGGACCAGCCTGGTCAGTGTGGGTTCTTCTGAGGTGGAAACATCTCAGCTTGCTATCTTCTTCACAGAGGCCCACAAGGTCCCCGCTGAGGTGGAGGAGCACCACCCTGGCGGAGATGAGACGGTCTTCTCCGGGGAGCTGAGTCCTCCAGAAGCCGAGCAGGCGGTCTCCACAGGTGAGAGGAGAGCGGAGGTTCTCCAGAGTAAGGTGGTTCCTCAAGTCCCATCCTTCCTTCCATCTTCTGGCCCTGGGCTTCTTTTGGGTGGAGAAGGCGGTGGAGATGAGGGTTGGGGTTCTCCTAACCACAGAGTCCCCTGGAGGAGGGCGGTTCTGTCAAGGTGGCCGGGTTTGGCCTTGGGTTGGGGAGCCATCTCGGGTCTCCGTCCACCCAACGCCTTGGCTCCACTTGAGTAGAGGCCGCCAACCGGACCGCCGTCTTCTCTTCCACCCCGTTGGCTTTGCCGTCCCGTCTTCTCCTTCGTCTTCTCCGTCTTGTCTTCTTCATCCTCTCCATCCGTCCATCCTCTTCTCTTTCTCCTTCTCCTGCTCTTCGTCTTCATCCATCCATCTTCTCCTTCTCCCCTTCACCACCACCTCCATCCATGTTGTCCTTTCTTTTCTCCATCCATCTTCTCCTCCCTCCATATTTTCCTTCATCCGTCCATCCATCTTCTCCTTCACCCCTTCGCCTTCTCCGTCCATTTTGTCCTTCATCTTCTCCATCCGTCGTCTCCTTCCTCCTTTTTCTCTTTCTCCCCTTCGCCTTCTCCATCCGTCCTTCTTCATCGTCTCCATCCGTCCATCTCCCCCTCCTCCTTCTTCCCCTTCTCCATCCATCCATCTTTTCCTCCTTTCCTCCTCCTCCTCCTCCTCTCTCTTCCTTTCTCCTTCTCCGTCCATCTCCTTCTTCATCTCTCCTTCATCTTTTCAGCCCTCTTCTTCCTCTTCCTTTCTCCTTCTCTTTCTCCATCCACCTTCCCTTTCTTCTCCTCCTTCTCCTTAGGCCTTGTCCTCCCTCTCTTCCTCCCTCTTCTGGGTTTTTTTTAATTGGGGTGGGGGGAAAGGGTGCCACCAGGAGATCCCTCCTGACTGACCTAGTCAACTTCGATCTCTTGCGGGCGCAAAGGTTTCGAAAGAGGCTAACGCGGCGTTGTAAGTCTTGTGTAAATCTCTTAGTTTCTCCTGCTCTGCCTACCATGGAGGAGCTGACGGGCTTTGAACCCTGTCTGGACCGCGATTTGCTTCCTCCCGAAGGAACTCAAGCAGGTGAGCTGAGTGAGGAGCGGGCCGCCGGAGTCGGGCCCGCTTCCTTGGCCCGTCTTGCGAGAGTTTTTTAAAAAAAGGGGGAAATAGGGCTGAGGGCTGCCTTCTTCGTTCACTCCGTCATTCATTCGTGGGGATGAATGACTGATGGACTGACTAGATGACCTCCGAGGTCCCTTCCAACCTTCTGCGATTCTGCAAGGGTCTCCTGCTTGAGCAGGGGGTTGGACTAGATGACCTCCGAGGTCCCTTCCAACTCTGTCATTCTGTGATTCTGCAAGGGTCTCCTGCCTGAGCAGGGGGTTGGACTGGATGACCTCGAAGGTCCCTTCCAACTCTGTCATTCTGTGATTCTGTAAGGCTCTGCTGCTTGAGCAGTGGGCTGGACTGGATGACCTCCAAGGTTCCTTCCAACTCTGTCCTCCTATGATTCTGTAAGGCTCTGCTGCTTCAGCAGGGGGTTGGACCGGATGACCTCCAAGGTCCCTTCCAAGTCTGTTACTCTATGATTCTGTAATGGTCTCCTGCCTGAGCAGGGGGTTGGACTAGATGACCTTCAAGGTCCCTTCCAAGTCTGTGATTCCGTAAGGGTCTCCTGCTCGATCAGGGCTTTGGACTAGAGGACCTCCAGGGTCCCTTCCAACTCTGTCATTCTGTGATTCTGCAAGCGTCTCCTGCCTGAGCAGGGGGTTGGACTGGATGACCTCGAAGGTGCCTTCCAACTCTGTCATTCTGTGATTCTGTAAGGGTCTCTTGCTTGAGCAGGGGGCTGGACTAGATGACCTCCAAGGTCTCAACCCTGTTATTCCACAACTGTAAGGGTCTCCTGTTTCAGCAGCCTGGGTTGGAGTAGAAGACTTCCAGGGTCCCCTTCCGACTCTTGTCATTCTGTCATTCCGTTAAGTTTCTCCTGCTTGAGCAGGGTGGGTTGGACTAGATGACCTCCGAGGTCCCTTCTCACTCTGCGCTTCTGTTGCCCCTCTCAAGGCGCCTTTTCTCTTTCGAACCGGAGCTGCCGCGCCGTCCCGGTTCCCACCTTCGGCGGAGGCGACGGGAGATCTCGACGGGTAGTCCCATCCCCAACCATCCATGGTCCGGAAAAAGGGGAGACGACCTGCAGCGCCATCAAGCCAACATCTAACCAGCTTCCGATTACCCCTGACGGTTCCTCCTCTTTTTTTTCCTCCCCCAAACAGGCTTCTTGGAGACTCCCGGGTCCAAAGGAGTCAAATTTGAGGACGAAGACATCATCGTCCTCCCCGCCGAGAGTTGTCCCAGGCTGGAAGAAGCAGAAGAAGGAGGGAAGAAGGTCCTTCAAGGTCCCAAGGGAGAAGACAGAGGACAGCCAGAAGACCCAACGCCGGTCATGTTTCCCACCCATGAAGTCAAGGTGGCTCCGCCGTGCCTCTCCTTAGACGCTCGAGAAGAAGACCTCACTGCCTTTCCCAGCTTCAGAACAGAAGATCTGATGGGCGCTCCCACCCAGCGAGGAGAGAAGAAAGGGGAAAGTGAGGTGGTCCTCGCCCCGCAGATGCAGCAGGGGACAAGTCAACTTTCTCCTGCTCAGGAAGCTGGTGGACCTCCATTTTCTCCTCAACTGAAAGCTGATGGACCTCCATTTTCTCCTGCTCAGAAAGCTGGTGGACCTCCATTTTCTCCTGAACTGAAAGCTGATGGACTTCCATTTTCTCCTGCTCAGGAAGCTGGTGGACCTCCATTACCTCCATTTTCTCCTGCTCAGAAAGCTGATGGACCTCCATTTTCTCCTGCTCAGGAAGCTGGTGGACCTCCATTTTCTCCTGCTCAGAAAGCTGGTGGACCTCCATTTTCTCCTGCTCAGGAAGCTGGTGGGCCTCCATTTTCTCCTGCTCAGGAAGCTGGTGGACCTCCATTTTCTCCTGCTCAGAAAGCTGGTGGACCTCCATTTTCTCCTGAACTGAAAGCTGATGGACCTCCATTTTCTCCTGAACTGAAAGCTGATGGACCTCCATTTTCTCCTGAACTGAAAGCTGATGGACCTCCATTTTCTCCTGAACTGAAAGCTGATGGACCTCCATTTTCTCCTGCTCAGAAAGCTGGTGGACCTCCACTTTCTCCTGCTCAGGAAGCTGGTGGACCTCCATTTTCTCCTGCTCAGAAAGCTGGTGGACCTCCATTTTCTCCTGCTCAGGAAGCTGGTGGACCTCCATTTTCTCCTGCTCAGGAAGCTGGTGGACCTCCATTTACTCCTGCTCAGAAAGCTGGTGGACCTCCACATTCTCCCCTCTGGAAAGCTGACACCCCTCCTCTTTCTCCCACCCAGCCTGCCGAGAAAGGGGAAGGAACCAGTCCATTCCTAGCCGAGCCGGGAATCCAATCCTCTTCTTCTTTGCCCGGCCAAGTCCTGGAGGACCTTCAGGGGCCGGAGAAGCTTGATGAGAAGAAGCAACAGCCGCAGCCTTCCGGCGCGCCTGAAAACCTGAAGGAACCAACGGCGGGTGAAGCTGGAGAACATCTTCCAGATGCTGCAGGTAAGGAGAACTTTTCCAAACGACGGGACCGTCGACTTCTTTTCCTCCCCAAATCAACCTCTTTCCTTCCTCTCTTCTCCATCTCAACTTCTTCTCTCGCCTGATGGCCCTACTCCGGATAGATTATGACGTTGGGGGCTGGAGAACGTCAACGAGAAGAGCTTCCGGAATCATAGTTAAGGGAGACTTATGTAGAAGAGAACAAGAGTTGCCCAACTTTGGCCCGGTGACGGGATGTTGGGAAAGAAGGGATGGTGCTGGGGACGGGACGGGAGCGGGCGTGAGCACCCGTGAGGTGCGAGCACCCGTGAGACTTGCGCGAGTGGGGCCGAGAGCACCCGTGAGGCTCACGCGAGCACCGGTAACACGCAAATACTTGTGAAGCTCGCATGAACGGGGCTAAGAGCACCTGTAATATTCACGCAAACACCTGCGAAGCTCCCGTGAGCGGGGCTGAGAGTATCGGTGAGGCTCGCGCGAGCGTGTGTAACCCTTGCACGAACACTTGTGAAGCTCACGTGAGCGGGGCCGAGAGTATCTGAGCCTCGCGCGAGCACCTGTAACGCTCATGCGAACACGTGAAGCGCGTGTGAGCAGGGCTAGGAGCACCTGTGAGGTTCATGCGAGCACCTTTAACCCGCAAATACTTGCGAAGCTCGCGTGAGCGGGGCTGAACCTGTGGCGCTCAGGCGAGTACCCGTGACCCTCGCGCGACTGGGGCTGAGACCATCCGGGATGTTCGCGTGAGCGGAATCACGAACGCCCACAACTCTTGTGCGAACGAGGCCCCGAACGCCCGTGACGATCGCACGAGTGAGGCCCCGAGTGCTCGCGCCCGTGCAGCTACGAGCTCCTCCGGTGCTCGCATGAGGGCCTGAGCACCAGCCGAGCTTACGCCAGCGAGGCCCGCCCGGAGCGCTCGCTCGAGTCGAGACGCAGACACCCGCGACTCACGAACGAGGCCGCAACGCTCGCGCTAGTGAAGCCTCAAAACGCCCACGACGCTCATGTGAGCGTGACCCTGAACACCCACGATGCTCGCGCGAGTCACGCCCCGGGTGCTCGCGCAAGGGGGTCCACGAGCACCTCTTGAGTGGGGCTCTGCGTGCCCACGCGCGCACCACCCAGCCACTCACACGTCCCGTTTGCGGATAGGCTACGGACCGGTAACGGGCCTCAACCCACAGGTTGGAGACCCCCTCACTTAGAACATGGAGCCAGGGGTCTTCCGACTTGGCCCTTGGATGACTTGGGGACTTCAACTCCCAGAATTCCTCAGCCAGGCACGCCGGCTGAGGAATTCGGGGAGTTGGAAGTCCCCAAGTCATCCAAGGGCCAAGTCGGAAGACCCCTGGCAGATGTAGAGTCTTCTCTTGGACTTCCTGAGCTAGGTCCAAACGTCATCCTGGTCGGCTCAAGATCTCCGGGAGTTAGACCTAGTGGCGTGGGCGGTGGACACATCTACGATCAGCGTCAAGGACCCACGAATCCTTGGGGTTCCTTGATGTTTTCCTAGTTGTGTTGGGACCGGACTCAGGAGGAAGAGGTCTTCAGATCTGCCTCGGATTCTTTGAAGCCGAGAAGTTCTGGAGGTCGTTCTCGGAAGAACATATCTTTCGGTCGCCGGACCGGGAGTTTCTCGTCAGATCTGCCTCGGATCCTTTGAAGCCGAGAAGTTCTGGAGGTCATTCTCGGAAGAACATATCTTTCGGTCGCTGCACCGGGAGTTTCTCGTCAGATCTGCCTCGGATCCTTTGAAGCCGAGAAGTTCTGGAGGTCGTTCTCAGAAGAACATATCTTTCGGTTGCCAGACCGGGAGTTTCTCGTCAGATCTGCCTCGGATCCTTTGAAGCCGAGAAGTTCTGGAGGTCGTTCTCGGAAGAACATACCTTTCGGTCGCCGGACCGGAAGTTCTCGTCCGTGGGGGAAAGTTCTCCACTTGGCGGCGGTCAACCCCAAGTTTTGTTTTGTTTTGTGTCTTCAGCAGAGTCGATGGGATCTGGCCCTGGAGAGACGCCCCCGGTGGGATCTCCCCGCTCCGTGGTTGAAGAGCCCACATTGGTCAAGGCCAAGGACGCAGCTGTCCATCCCGTGGAGCCTTCTGCCGAATCGGAAGGTGAGTAACCGAACGGAGAAAACGGGAGCCGAGTTCCTCCTGTCCTCCGTCCTCCGATTTTTTTCCCCCTCTTCCCTTCTCTTCGGCTGCTGAGGAAGCTGCCTTTCTCCCCACCCGTCGCTACGTCGGTTGCCCCGATTACCTAAGATTCCCACCGCGGACGCCGCGGCTTGATCTACCGATGGCGGGGAGAACTCCCGAGCCGGTTTTCCGAAACGGGAGGCTCCGGGGCAAAGCTCGGGAAACCACGTCGGCTTGCGTTTCCGGGAAAGAGGGCTTTCGTTGTGCGCTCCGTCTTTTTTCCCATGAAGTACATCTTCCGAAGTGTTGGGGGATACATCGGAGGGACGTGCGGGGGGATTCACACGTTCAGAGACGCTTTGGTGTGTGGTTGAGTCGCAGGCGGGGTGGACGTCCGGAAGGAGACTTTCTCTCCCCCCCACACACTCCCCCCTTAAGTGGAGACTTCCACCTTGCGGGAAGAATGGTGGAACGACGGGGCCGGAAGGGACCTCGGAGGTCATCTAGTCCAACCCGCTGGTGAAGCAGGAGACGGTTACAGAATCAATAGAAGGACAGGTTTGGAAAGGACCTCGGAGGTCATAGAATAACAGAGTTGGAAGGGAGCTCGGAGGTCATCTAGTCCAGCCCCCTGCTCAGGCAGGACACTCTTAAAGAATCATAGAATAACAGAGCTGGAAAGGACCTCGGAGGTCATCTAGTCCAGCCCCCTGCTCAAGTAGAACGCTCTTAAAGAATTATAGAATGACAGAGCTGGAAAGGACCTCGGAGGTCATCTAGTCCAACCCCCTGCTCAGGCAGGAGACCCTTACAGAATCATAGAAGGACAGAGTTGGAAGGGAGCTCGGAGGTCATCTAGTCCAGCCCCCTGCTCAGGCAGGAGACCCTTACAGAATCATAGAAGGACAGAGTTGGAAGGGAGCTCGGAGGTCATCTAGTCCAGCCCCCTGCTCAGGCAGGATCCCTTACAGAATCATAGAAGGACAGAGTTGGAAGGGAGCTCGGAGGTCATCTAGTCCAGCCCCCTGCTCAGGCAGGATACCCTTACAGAATCATAGAAGGACAGAGTTGGAAGGGACCTCGGAGGTCATCTAGTCCAGCCCCCTGCTCAGGCAGGACACTCTTAAAGAATCATAGAATAACAGAGCTGGAGGGGATCTCGGAGGTCGTCCAGTCCAACCCCCTGCTCAGGCAGGAAACCCTTACAGAGTCATAGAATAACAGAGTTGGAAGAGAGCTCAGAGGTCATCTAGTCCAGCCTCCTGCTCAGGCAGGGCACTCTTAAAGAATTAACAGAGCTGGAGGGGATCTCGGAGGTCATCCAGTCCAACCCCCTGCTCAGGCAGGAAACCCTTACAGAATCATAGAACCACACAGCTGGAAGGGACCTCGGAGGTCATCTAGTCCAGCCCCCTGCTCAGGCAGGAGACCCTTACAGAATCATAGAATAACAGAGTTGGAAGGGAGCTCGGAGGTCATCTAGTCCAGCCCCCTGCTCAGGCAGAACACTCTTAAAGAATCATAGAACAACAGAGCTGGAAGGGACCTCGGAGGTCATCTAGTCCAGCCCCCTGCTCAGGCAGGAAACCCTATGCCGTTTCGGACAAGTAGCCATCCAGTCTCCCCGCGTTGGAGCATTCCCAGCTTCTGGAGGCCGCTTGTGTTTCCACCGCTGTCGGGAATTGGTCTTCCCGGAAGAAGGAATAGGCGGGGGCCGGGGCGTGTCGGCTGCCCGGAAATCAAGAAGACCACAAAGGTCCTCTCGACTTTCGTTCCGTCTTGAGATTCCCCCCCAAAAGCCATCCGGTCTCGGAATCCGCACGTGTGGAACGTGGGACTCTGGCTCCGTGGTGGCTTCCCTTCTCCTTCAGCCCCCCTTCCTGTATTTCCAGGTGGACCTTCGGCCTCAGGAAGGCCTCTTCCCAAACCGGCTGACCACCACCACCGCCGCCGGTTTGGCCACGCCAAGCCTGTCCAGGCGACTCTGGCCGATGCTCCAGAAGAACATCTGCCAGGTTCTCCCACCCCGAAGAGCCACGTCCAGTGCGGGGACTCCTTTTTCGTGGCCGACTTCGGCTCCGTCGGGAGACCTTCCCCCCGTAGCAAGAGAGGGTCCAGGAAAGGAGATGGCCCGGCTTTGGAAGCGGTGGAAGCTTCGAAGGAGCTACCGCCGGAAAGTTGGGATCCGGAAGCTTCCGCCGCCTTGAAGAAGAAGAAGAAGAAAGGGAAGCCGAAGAAAGGGCCGCCGCCACGGGCCGCTGACCCGTGGGAGGACCCGTTTCGAAGCCCACCGGCTCCAGACCTTCTCCGGGAAGCTTCTAAAGAGGTCTCGTGGGCCTCCGGCGACGTTCCCGGAAAGCCTTCTTTGAAGCTCGGTCTTGGAGGACGTCAACCGGATGGCCCTGGGCGTCCATCTTTTCCTCCGGTGGAGATTGAAGAACCTTCCAAATTTCCCTCGGAGCCCAAACTGGGAGAGCGGAGCCAAGTCAAAGCCCGGACGGACGACGGCTCAGTGTGGCAGCCCGAAAGTCCAAAGGGAGAACTTTCTGAGGACCAGAAGAAGCAGCCCAGAAGTTCTTCTTCTCCTCTTCCTCCTCCTCCTCCTCCTGGCGCCGAAGAAGTACGTCCCGCGGAGAAAAGCGTAGAGTTGGCGTCTCGGATGCCTCCGAAGGCCTCAAACGTTGACGGGTCCGCTTGGGAGACCAGCTCTGCGGCGGGGCAGAAGGTTGAGATCCAGACCGTAGACCTTCTGGTGGCACCTGACAAGGTTCCTCCGGAGTTTCAAGGTCTGGGAAGGAAAGAAGAGCCGGTGGAAAAAGCCAAGGAACTGGAGGAGGTCTTCAAGAAGGAGAGCGAGGCGAAGAGAGATCTCCACCTTCCCGCTGACTCCAACGCGACCGTCCCAACTCAAGAAGGAACGCCTCTTCATCAAGGCGGAGAAGACAACTCCGGCGTCTCAGGGATCCCCGAAGAAAGTCCACGGAGCCAACGATCCGGTTTTCCTTCTGCCCAAGCTCCACTCGTGGTGGAACCCACCTCAGATCTTGCCCAGCCTTTGTTCGTTGGTGGTGGCCCTGTGTCCTTCACCGGCCCGACGGAGGAGCTCCTTGGCCTCCCCGTTCCAGAACTTCCAACCGCTCTCAAGTTGGGACACGACCAGCCCAAGAAGAGAGACAGCGATGGGAAAAGCAAGAAAGCCAAGCCAATCCCAGAAGTGACGGAAGAGAAGATTGGCTGGAGCAAAGCTTCAGCCGTGGTAGATCTTGAGGGCCTGGGCGAGATCGGTTGGACAACCAGGAACCCAGAACAGACTTTATCCACTTCTCCGGGAGCGAGAGAGAAGCCAAAGAAGAGATCCAGCGTGGGGAAGAGCAGAAAGTCCGAGGAGAGAAGCTCCTTCAGGCAACCGTTCTTCACCACCATGGAGGACCACCTAGCTTCTCGGCAGATGTTTGACCCAACCCAACGGAGGGGAGAGAAGGAAGGGGCTGACATCATCGTTGCCGATGGTCTGAAGCAAACAAGTCCTCCCTTTGTCCCCTCAGGCGAAAACATCCAAGGTTCTCCAGATGGAGTTGACACTCTTCCATCGGCGTTTCCCTTCATCTCGGAAGCCCCCGAGAAGCAGACGGAACGCAGGGTTCTCCTTGAGTCCATGGTTCCCGGTCCGGATCGGAACAAGGGACCCCCTTGGGCCAGCCCACCTGGCGGAGGAGAAGACCTTAGCTTCGGGTGGGCCACCGGCAAACCCAAGAAGAGGAGCAGCGACGGGAGAAGCAAAACCTCTCGCCGAGGTCCCTCGGCGGGACCACCTCTGAAGCCGGAGAAGACGTCGGATGAGAGGGATGGGCTGGTGTCTTCCAAGAAAGGCGATTTCGTTCAAGAAGGTCCTCCCAAGAGTCAAGGGCTAGAACTTCCAGGCGCCGCCCAACTGTTTCCCGTCCTGCTGGAAACAACGGGCGGAAAGGAACACGTTGGCTTGGAGGAGTTGTCCACCACGGGAGAGAAAGCCAGCCCTGCTAAGGCCGAAGATCTCCACGAGACCAAAGAAACACCTCCTAAGGGGCAGGAAGCTCACCAAGATGGAGGTGGAGAAGGTCCATCCAAGCCACATGTTCTCCTCCCTCAAGTCCTGGAGGAAGTGAAGAAACCAGAAGGTGATCTTCAAGATCTCCAAGTTCCTAAGATGAAGGCAGAACCATCGAGTCAACGCCACCGAGGAGTTAAGATTGAGGAGGTCCCCACCTCCGACGGCGCCAAGGAGGAGACCTCAGAAGATCTCCTCAAGCCTCCAGGCCAGCTTCCCGCCGAGCTCTTGGTTGAAGAAATTTTGGGAGGACAGAAGAAAGGAAAGAGTGGGCCAGAGCTGCCTACTTTGGAACAATCCGTCCCGTTTCTGGACACGTCGGAGACCGGGAGAGTCCTAGAAGCTGAGAGTAAGGTGAAGACCAAAGCATCGAGAGCTTCTAGAGAGAAGAAAGATGGCGTCTCCGATCTTTCCGGTCCGCAACCCCTCAAAAAGTCCACGGAGAAGAAAAGCAAGAAGACCTCGATTGTCCCTCCAGAAGAAACCAAGGAAGACGTCCACCGTGAAGACCCTCGTCGGGGAGGTGGCTCGGACTTCACCCTAGGAGAAGCGGAGGTCGTCGATGAAAACAGGAACATCCAGAGCTTCCCTCCCGGACGTCAACTGCGTTGGGAAGAGGACCTGACCAACGTCTTTGACCCAGCTGGCGCTCTTGAGGAAGCCACCGCCCAAACTCAAGGTCCTACCTGCCCCTTCTTACAACACTCCAGCAAGTTGGCCGACGAGGGGCCATTTTGTCTCCCCCAGTTCCTACAAGACGCCAAGTTGGGGGACCAGAAGATCCCGGAGGAGCTCCAGGAGAACTTGGCCAAGCTTGAAGGCCGAGACGTAGAAGCTTCCTTGGTCATGAAAGCTGGGGTGGATGTCAGGGGGAAGAGGAAGAAGAACAAGAGGACCACCGAAGGCCGTGACCCGGTGGCCGAAACGCATCATGGTTCCCGCTTAGCAGAAGAAAGCAGAGGAGCGGAGCTTGGAGATCCAAGAGAAGGTCTTGGCTCACCAGAAATGGTGGAGGAGAAGCCAAAGACGGCTCCTGGGCTGGCGGCGGAAGGACGGGGTGGCCTTGCAGGAGGCGGTGAGGTCCCTACGGAAACACAAGCTCTCAAGGGGTCCGAGAAGGACGCGTCAACTCTTCCAACTGCAAGGGCCGTCCTTGGGGGTGGAAGTTCTCCACCAGGCACGGGAGCAGAAGATGGAGGAGAAGCTGAACCGAGGCCTCCTGACAGTTCAGGAAGTCGGTGGAGGACCGATAACGTCCCGGCGGAGGAAGTGGGCAACCTCTTGTCCGCTCACCACAAGGACGGGCCCGAGATGGTCCCTCTCCTTCGACCAACCGACGGGGAGGAGAAGAAGACCAGCCAACTTGGAGAAACCAGCCAACTGCCCGACGGGCCGAGCTTGAGAGCCGAAGGCGGAGAACCACCCGCCTCGGCGTCGCCGGCGGTGGCCGATCATGCGGAGCGAGGCCCACCGGCAGAGGTCAAGAAAGAGAGCCCGGCCAGACCTCCTCCACCCATGAAGGGCTACATGAGACCCACCAAGTCGCGGGGGCTTCCTTCGCCGAGGGACGCCGCTCCGGAGCGAGGCCGGAGAAGGCCCGGGAATGCCGCCGACGGGCCGCTTCTCCCCAGCCGGCGAGACACAGGTGTGTGTGCTTGCGATTGCGGCCGCCGGCCACCCTCCAGCTTTGCGTGTGAGAAACCCGCTCCCACCTTTTTGGCGTGTGGGCCCGAGCACCTAACTCAACCCTCTTGGCTGTTGGCATGACCGCCTTCCTGGCTTGTCTCGGGAGTGGCCGTGGTTTGAGTCCGCTGGGCCGAGCCACCCGAACCCGATCTGGAACTCAAGCTGGGCCGGCCGCGTTGCCTCCCGCTTCTGGCCTGTTTGCTTCTTAACCCGGTTTGTGTCTTTTGTGGGGTCACTAACCTGGGGAAGGTGGTTCTCCTCCCGGGCTAAGGAGACTGTTGGGTTGGAAGCCTTCGCTGAGGCTGTAGGCTACCTGCCCTCTATCTCAGGAACCTCTTGAGGGACCTCTTGAGGCTGTAGACCACTTTCCTCTATCTAAGGAACGTCTTGAGGGACCTCTTGAGGCTGTAGACCACCTCCATCTATCTAAGGAACCTCTTGAGGCTGTAGACCACCTTCCTTTTATCTAAGAAACCTCTTGAGGAACCTCTTGAGGCTGTAGACCAGCTCCATCTAGCTCAGGAACCTCTTGAGGGACCTCTTGAGGCTGTAGACCACCTCCCTCTAGCTCAGGAACCTCTTGAGGAACTTCTTGAGGCTGTAGACCACCTTCCTCTATCTAAGGAACCTCTTGAGGAACTTCTTGAGGCTATAGACCACCTCCCTCTAGCTCAGGAACCTCTTGAGGAACTTCTTGAGGCTGTAGACCACCTTCCTCTATCTAAGGAACCTCTTGAGGAACCTCTTGAGGCTGTAGACCACCTTCCTCTAAGGAACGTCTTGAGGAAACTCTTGAGGCTGTAGACCACCTCCCTCTAGCTCAGGAACCTCTTGAGGGACCTCTTGAGGCTGTAGATCTCCTCCCTCTAGTTCAGGAACCTCTTGAGGAACTTCTTGAGGCTGTAGACCACCTTCCTCTATCTAAGGAACGTCTTGAGGGACCTCTTAAGGCTGTAGACCACCTCCCTCTATCTAAGGAACGCCTTGAGGGACCTCTTGAGGCTGTAGACCACCTTCCTGCTCAGTTGGAGTCTTGCTGACATGGCTCTTGACTGCTAGGAACGTACATTGGACTCGGCTGTCCTCCTGTCCTTCCGGGAAGATGTTTCCAGCAGCAAACCCAACGTAGATTCTGGGGAACATCTCAGACCATGGCAGGAGAGACTTGAATTAATGGTGGCGAATCAAAGAGTTGAAGGCCCTTTCATGGTCCAGACGTGGGTTTCCTCTTCAACCCGACCATTTTTGGAGCCCAGAGGTCCATAACGTCCCATGTCCATGAGTCACCACCTCTGCTGGCCCTTCTCCATTCATCTGGAGATGTTCGAGGTGGGCCACCTGACCTGGTTTTTTGTCCCTCAGCTTCTCTTTCTTAAACACCCTGGGGACTTCAAGTCACGTTCAACGTGGTACGGTTGGGACGTCTCGAGTTGGGTCACGAAGCAAGGCGCACGTTTGTGTGTGTGTCTCTTGTGTGTGTGTTTGTGTTTGTGTAGACCGTTCAACAACACGCCTTTGCATGGAAGGAACTCCGGGGAACTCACGTTGCATCTTGTTGGACGTTTGTCGCAACTCATTAAGTTGTCGCCTTTGCGGGAGGGTGGTTTGGTGTGTTTCCTGCACGGAATTGTCCCTCGGGGGTGTGCGTTTGTGGGTGTTGTGTGTCCAAAGTGAAAGAAGTAGCATCATAACCGCATGGGTCTGTTTGCTTGCACACTTTTCTACCGGAAAGTCCTCGACTTACGACCACAGCAGCCGCCCCCCCCCCACAAAAAAAATTTGGTCACTAAGCGAGACACAGGTGAAGTGAGTTTTGCCCCACTTGACAACCTCTCTAGCCACCTTGGCTAAAGCGGATCTCTCCCGTCGTTAAGTTCGTCACGCGGTCCTTAAGTGAATCCGGCTCTCCCCCGTTGACTCGCAAAAGGGGGAACGCGGCGACCGTCGCAAATGCGAGTCAGTTGCCAAGCTTTCCGAACGGCGGTCCCGTGACCGCGGGCCTGCTGCAGCGGTGGCAAGCGTGGGAACAACGGTGAATTGAGTCGCTCCCTTCGGTCCCATTGTCACTTTGAACGGTCACTAAATGAAGCGTCTGTCGTAAGTGGAGGACCATCTGTATTTGAGCAAATTCACTGTGGGGCGGGGGCTATACTGGTCCTTAGCTTCCAGTTTTGAACTGGGGAGAGAGGTCACAATAACGCACAACGTCTCATGTCGGTAACACAATCCGGAATTGGTCACAAACTTGGGACAGTGAGAGATGGCTGTGGACTTCCACTCCCAGAATTCCCTGCTGACTGAGGGATTCTGGGAGTTGAAGTCCAGACTTCTTAAAGCAGGATGGCTGGGGAATACTGGGAGTGGAAGTCCATATATATATATTTTTAAAGCATGTTGGCTAAGGAATTCTGGGAATTGAAGTCCGTGTATTTTTAAAACATTGTGGCTAGGGGATTCTGGGAGTTGAAGTCCACCCCTCTTAAAACATGCTGGCTGGGGAATTCTGGGAATTGAAGTCCATGTATTTTTAAAACATGCTGGCTGGGGGATTCTGGTATTTGAAGTCCACCCCTCTTAAAACATGCTGGCTGGGGGATTCTGGGAGTTGACCATGAAGGAATTCTGGGAATTTAAGTCCATATATTTTTAAAACATTGTGGCTGGGGGATTCTGGGAGTTGACCATGAAGGAATTCTGGGAATTTAAGTCCATATATTTTTAAAACATGCTGGCTGGGGGATTCTGGGAGTTGACCATGTAGCTTAAAGCATGCTGACTGGGGGATTCTGGGAATTGAAGTCCACCCTTCTTAATGCATGCCGGCTGGGGGATTCTGGGAGTCGAAGTTCACCCCTTTTAAAGGATGATGGCTGAGGAATTGTGGGAGTTGAAGTCCATGTAACTTAAGGCATGCTCTGTGGGGGATTCTGGGAGTTGAAGTCCATATATTTTTTAAAGCATGTTGGCTAAGGAATTCTGGGAATTGAAGTCCATATATTTTAAAACATTGGCTAGGGGATTCTGGGAGTTGAAGTCCACCCCTTTTAAAGGATGATGGCTGAGGAATTGTGGGAGTTGAAGTCCATGTAACTTAAGGCATGTTGTGTGGGGGATTCTGGGAGTTGAAGTCCATATAGCTTAAATCCGGCTGCCTGGAGGATTCTGGGAGTTGAAGTCCAGGCCTCTTAAAGAATGCTGGCTGGGGAATTCTGGGAGTTGTAGTCCATCCCTCTTAAAGCATCCTGGCTGGGGGATTCTGGGAGTTGAAGACCATGGATATTAAAGGAAGCGATCCGGAGGATTTGGGGAGTCGTCCTCCCCTCTTAAAGCAGGCCGGCTGGGGGATTCTGGGAGTGGAAGTCCACTCCTCTTAAAGCAGGCCGGCTGGGGGATTCTGGGACGAAGTCCAGGTCAAATTGTCCCAAGGGTGAGAAACGGATGGCGAGCGATAGCGAGACGATAGCGAGGTACCGATCCGAGCTTCTCTACATGCTGTCCTGAGGGATTCTGGGAGTTGTCGTGCGTGAACCACGTCTGAACCACTGAAGACGTGCGGATGGATTCCGGGGGATTCTGGGAGTTGAAGTCCATTCGTCTTCAAGCTTCCAACCTTGAGGAACACTCCTATAGTTTTCAAGGCCCTGAGGCAGACCGCCCTGCCTCGATTGCTTGGAAGCGGTATGGACCCCTGGAAAAGTGATGGAGGGATCCCGGGGGATTCTGGGAGTTGGAGTCCACCCAGGTGGAAGGTTGCAAATTCCTCAAAGGATCTTCTGCAAACCGGGAAAGGAGGTCTTCTCCAACCTCAAGCCGTGAGACCATCGCCTTCCTCCAAGTAGTAAGAGCGGATTTCTCCTCTCCCAAGCTCGGGTGTGGTTGTGTAGCCACAGACCCACAAGGCAGCCTTTAGCAACTCCCCGGTTGACGTGGACAACCTTCTCCCAAGGTGTGTGTGGTTGTCTTGGAAACCGGTTCAGAGAGGACCTTGCTGGCAAACGTTCCTCGGCTGCTGTGTGTGTGTGTGTGTGTGTGTGTGTGTGTGTGTGTGTGTGTTTGTGCGTTGTTGCACCAAACCCGTGTGAGCTGGAAGCGTGGCACCAAAATAGAAGCTTCCAGGCTGCCGTGGGTGGGAACCGACAACCGGCGACGCAAAGCGGCCGGTGCGTTGGAAGCCGCCGTCGGTTCTCGGGTGGGATTGAGGTCCATCTGCGTCAGCTCTGTCTCCCACAAAGCCCATTATCCTCAGCCGGGAGGCCCACGCAAGACTGGCTTCACAGCCGGGCCCAAAATCCGAAGACCGCCTAGGTTCTCCAGAACCCTCGGCCCTTTTTATGACTGGCGGACTTCAACTCCCAGAATTCCTGAGCCAGCCACGCTGAGGGGAACGAGAGAGGTTTCCAAGCTGAGCCAGGCCGGCTCAGGAATTCTGGGAGTTGAAGTCCACGAGTCATAAAAGAGCCAAGTTGGCCTACCCCTGGCCTAGGCCACTTTATGACTTGTGGACTTCAACTCCCAGAATTCCTGAGCCGGCCACGCTGAGGGGAACAAGAGAGGTTTCCAAGCTGAGCCAGGCCGGCTCAGGAATTCTGGGAGTTGAAGTCCACGAGTCAAGAAGGGGCCAAAGTTTCCCTCATGCTGGCTCAGGAATTCTGGGAGGTGAAGTCCACGAGTCATAAAAGAGCCAAGTTGGCCTACCCCTGACCTAGGCCACTTTATGACTTGTGGACTTCAACTCCCAGAATTCCTGAGCCGGCCACGCTGAGGGGAACGGGAGAGGTTTCCAAGCTGAGCCAGGCCGGCTCAGGAATTCTGGGAGTTGAAGTCTACGAGTCGTAAAAACAGCCAAGGTTGCCTACCCCTGGGGTCAAGGAATCAGGTTAGAAATTGGGAGAGGGTGAGTTCTAGTTTTTTTTCGGCTGGCTTGGGGCCAGTCGCCTGGACGCCAGGAGTTCTAGTCCTGGGGTTTTGCATGAAAGGTGGCTGGGTGACTTTGGGCCAGTCAACAGGCGACGGTGAGTTCTAGTCCCGCCTGAGGCAGGAAAGCCGGCTGGGTGGCTTTGGGCCAGTCACCAGGAGACGGTGAATTCTAGTCCCACCTTAGGCACAAATGTAGGCTAGGTGACTTTGGGCCAATCACCAGGAGACGGTGAATTCTAGTCCCACCTTAGGCACTAAAGTAGCCTAGGTGACTTTGGGCCAATCACAAGGAGATGGTGAGTTCTAGTCCCGCCTGAGGCAGGAATACCGGCTGGGTGGCTTTGGGCCAATCACCAGGAGACGGTGAATTCTAGTGTTACCTTAGGTATGAAACCTGGCTGGCTGACTTTGGGCCCAATCACCAGGCGATGGTAAGTTCTAGTCCCGCCGTAGACATGAAAGCTGGCTGGCTGACTTTGGGCCAATCGCCAGGCGACGGTGAATTCTAGTCCCACCTTAGGCACGAACGTAGGCTAGGTGACTTTGGGCCAATCACCAGGAGGCGGTGAGTTCTAGTCCTGCCTGAGGCAGGAATGCCGGCTGGGTGGCTTTGGGCCAATCACCAGGAGACGGTGAATTCTAGTCCCACCTTAGGCACAAATGTAGGCTAGGTGACTTTGGGCCAATCACCAGGAGACGGTGAATTCTAGTCCCACCTTAGGCACTAAAGTAGCCTAGGTGACTTTGGGCCAATCACAAGGAGATGGTGAGTTCTAGTCCCGCCTGAGGCAGGAATACCGGCTGGGTGGCTTTGGGCCAATCACCAGGAGACGGTGAATTCTAGTGTTACCTTAGGTATGAAACCTGGCTGGCTGACTTTGGGCCCAATCACCAGGCGATGGTAAGTTCTAGTCCCGCCGTAGACATGAAAGCTGGCTGGCTGACTTTGGGCCAATCGCCAGGCGACGGTGAATTCTAGTCCCACCTTAGGCACGAACGTAGGCTAGGTGACTTTGGGCCAATCACCAGGAGGCGGTGAGTTCTAGTCCTGCCTGAGGCAGGAATGCCGGCTGGGTGGCTTTGGGCCAATCACCAGGAGACGGTGAATTCTAGTCCCACCTTAAGCACGAACGTAGGCTAGGTGACTTTGGGCCAATCACCAGGAGGCGGTGAGTTCTAGTCCCGCCTGAGGCAGGAAAGCCGGCTGGGTGACTTTGGGCCAATCGCCAGGAGACGGTGAGTTCTAGTCCCGCCTGAGGCAGGAAAGCCGGCTGAGTGACTCTAGGCCAATCGCCAGGAGACGGTGAGTTCGAGTCCCGCCTTAGGCAGGATTGCCAGCTGGGTGGCTTTGGGCCAATCACCAGGAGACGGTGAATTCTAGTTCTACCTTAGGCACGAACGTAGGCTAGGTGACTTTGGGCCAGTCACCAGGAGACGGTGAGTTCTAGTCCCGCCTTAGGCACGAACGTAGGCTAGGTGACTTTGGGCCAATCACCAGGAGACGGTGAATTCTAGTGTTACCTTAGGTATGAAACCTGGCTGGCTGACTTTGGGCCCATCGCCAGGCGACGGTGAGTTCTAGTCCCGCCTTAGGCACGAAAGCTGGCTGGCTGACCTTGGGCCAATCGCCAGGCGACGGGGAGTTCTAGTCCCGCCTTCGGCACAAAAGATGGCTGGGTGACTTGGGGCCAGTTCCTCCCTCTCTCTCAGCTCGTGCTACCTCGCAGGGCTGTTGTTTTTGGGGGGGGCGAAAAGAGGAGGAGCCAAAGACGGACTTCTTTATAAACAATACGAAGGTGGCGGCCTCCAATCCCACCGCGTAAATTCAGTGTTTGCCCTCTTTTCACTTCCTCCTCGGGTCCTCTGCTTGCGAGCAGTCCTCGGCTTACGGCCGTTCGCTTAGCGACCGTTCCAAGTCACCACAGCGCCGGGGGTGGGTGGTGGAAAAAAAGCGAGCCGGGGTCGTTTTTCCCCACTTCCACGGCCGGCGCGACATCCCCACGGTCTGCCGATCCAACGTCCGACGATACGCGACGGACTCACTTTTACGACGGGGGCTCGGCGTAGCGGCGAAGCCAGCTCCGCTTCGCGGCCGTGGGCCTCGGCTCAACTCACCACCCCCAAACCGATTCGCTTAACGACGGGCGAGGACTCTCGCTTTCGGAGCAAAGGGTGGGCAAGCTTGGGTGTGTGCGGGAGGGCGGGGGGAGGAAAGGAGGATTGTGGAGAAAGGAGCGCACAACTTAACAACTTCACACTTCCCTCTCTTTTTGCACCCGGCGCTTGCGCGCGCGCTACCTCTCCCGAGGATCCTTTCATTCCAGACGGGCGGGCGATGGGATAAAAATAACTCCTGGCAAATGAAGCGCCAGGCGTTGTGAGTGCGTTAGAAAGTGTGTTTGTGTGTGTTTGTGTGTGTGCGGTGCGCACAACCGCACTGCAAGGGCAGAGCGTTCTCCTCCTCGAAACAGCCAGCGCAGCGTTGTTGAGATGTGTTTTTCCGGCTTCCGAGGGAATTCAATGCAGGCACGTGGCGCCTAGTGGCGCCTGGCAGAGGACAAAGAGATGTGTGTGTGTTTGTGTGTTTGTGTGTGTGTGTGTGTGTGTGTGTGTGTTTGTGTGTTGATCTGGGGGGGGCGGGTTGGGAAAGGAAGGGGGGACCGCAGGAGAGAGGCGGCCGTGCGACCTCGAATCGCCAAATGCAGCTGGTCCTCGACTTACGACCGCTGCAGTCCTGTCGCTAAGCAAGGCGGTCGTTAAGTGAGTCGCGCCCTTTTTATTTTAAAATTTTGCCGTGAATTTTTCGGCAAATCCCTGCCGTCAGACGGCCGCTCAGCGAAGCCGGCTTCCCCCTTGTTCGCTAACGGGGTATGGCGTGATCCCGGGAGCCTTCGACCGTCATAAATACGAGACGGTTTCCGAGCACCCGAACGTGGATCGCGTGAGCCTGTGGGGGTGGGAAGGACGTGCCGTGACGGTCGTAAGGGTGAGGACTGGTCCTCACGTCGCTTTGGGTTCGGTGGCGTGGCAAGTTTGAAACGGTCGCTAAACAAGGCGTCGTAAGCCGGGGACTTGCCTGTCTTAGATGACGGGAAGGTCCCGAAGGGCGATCAAGGTGACCCCCCATCTGAGATTCTGCTGTATGGGCAAATAGCTGCCATTGGCCCGTTTTGGTTGTCTTATGACGGTCGTAAGTATGAGGACCGGCTGTGAATCTCATTCTTCAGGCTGTTGAAACTAGTCGAACGGTCCCTGAACGAAGAGTGGTAAGACGGGGGAGGCTCTGTACATTGGGGGAGATGATTTTGGAATAGGAAAAGATAAAGGTGGACTATTCATTACGGAGGTGGAGGGGACCTTGGAGGTCATCTAGTCCAACCCCCTGCTGAAACAGGAGACCCTTACAGAATCATAGAGTATCAGAGTTGAAAGGGCCCTTGGAGGTCATCTAGTCCAACCCTCAGCTCAGACAGGAGACGCTTATGGAATAACAGGGTTGGAAGGGACCTTGGAGGTCATCTAGTCCAACCCCCTGCTGAAACAGGAGACCCTTCCAGAATCATAGAGTATCAGAGTTGAAAGGGCCCTTGGAGGTCATCTAGTCCAACCCTCTGCTCAGGCAAGAGACACTTATAGAATAACAGAGTTGGAAGGAAGCTTTGAGGTCATCTAGCCCAACCCTTGCTCATTACATAATCATAGACCATCAGAGTTGGAAGGGACCTTGGAGGTCATCTAGCCCAACCCCCTGCTCAGACAGGAGACACTTAGAGTATGATAGAACATCAGTCGGAAGGAATTTTGGAGGTCATCTAGTCCAACCCCTGCTCATTACATAATCCTAGAGCATCAGAGTTGGAAGGGATCTTGGAGGTAATCTAGCCCTACCCCCTGCTCACGCAGCAGACCCTTACAGAAACATAAGAGTATCAGAGTTGGAAGGGACCTTGGAGGTCATCTAGTCCAAACCTCAGCTCAGGCAGGAGACGCTTATGGAATAACAGGGTTGGAAGGGACCTTGGAGGTCATCTAGTCCAACCCCCTGCTGAAACAGGAGGCCCTTACAGAATCATAGAGTATCAGAGTTGAAAGGGCCCTTGGAGGTCATCTAGCCCAACCCTCTGCTCAGGCAAGAGACACTTATAGAATATCAGGGTTGGAAGGAACCTTTGAGGTCATCTAGCCCAACCCCCTGCTCAGACAGGAGACACTTAGGGAATGATAGAATATCAGTCGGAAGGGATCTTGCAGGTCATCTAGCCCTACCCTCAGTTCAGGCAGGAGATGCTTATGGAATAACAGGGTTGGAAGGGACCTTGGAGGTCATCTAGTCCAACCCCCTGCTGAAACAGGAGACCCTTACAGAATCATAGAGTATCAGAGTTGAAAGGGCCCTTGGAGGTCATCTAGTCCAACCCTCTGCTCAGGCAAGAGACACTTATAGAATAACAGGGTTGGAAGGAAGCTTGGAGGTCATCTAGCCCAACCCACTGCTCAGACAGGAGACACTTACAGAATGATAGACTATCAGTCGGAAGGAATCTTGGAGGTCATCTAGCCCAACCCCTGCTCATTACATAATCATAGAGTATCAGAGTTGAAAGGGTCCTTGGAGGTCATCTAGTCTAACCCTCTGCTCAGGCAAGAGACACTTATAGAGGGTTGGAAGGAACCTTTGAGGTCATCTAGCCCAACCCCCTGCTCAGACAGGAGACACTTAGAGAATCATAGAGTATCAGAGTTGAAAGGGTCCTTGGAGGTCATCCAGTCCAACCCTCTGCTCAGGCAGGAGATGCTTATGGAATAACAGGGTTGGATGGGACCGTGGAGGTCATCTAGTCCAACCCCCTGCTGAAACAGGAGACCCTTACAGAATCATAGAGTATCAGAGTTGAAAGGGCCCTTGGAGGTCATCTAGTCCAACCCTCTGCTCAGGCAAGAGACACTTATAGAATAACAGGGTTGGAAGGAAGCTTGGAGGTCATCTAGCCCAACCCTTGCTCATTACGTAATCATAGAGCATCAGAGTTGGAAGGGATCCTGGAGGTCATCTAGCCCTACCCCCTGCTCACACAGCAGACCCTTTCAGAATCATAGAGTATCAGAGTTGGAAGGGACCTTGGAGGTCCCTCTGCTCAGGCAGGAGACGCTTATGGAATAACAGGGTTGGAAGGGACCTTGGAGGTCATCTAGTCCAACCCCCTGCTGAAACAGGAGACCCTTACAGAATCATAGAGTATCAGAGTTGAAAGGGCCCTTGGAGGTCATCTAGTCCAACCCTCTGCTCAGGCAGGAGACGCTTATGGAATAACAGGGTTGGAAGGAACCTTTGAGGTCATCTAGCCCAACCCCCTGCTCAGACAGGAGACACTTACAGAATGATAGAATATCAGTCGGAGGTCATCTAGCCCAACCCTTGCTCATTAAATAATGTTTTTATATATATATATATTTAATCCCATTTATATCTCGCCCTTCTCCGAAGACTCAGGGCGGCTTACAATCTAAGCACAATTCAATGTGCTTAGCAATAATCATACAGCATCAGAGTTGGAAGGGACCTGGGAGGTCATCTAGTCCAACCCCCTGCTGAAACAGGAGACCCTTACAGAATCATAGAGTATCAGAGTTGAAAGGGCCCTTGGAGGTCATCTAGTCCAACCCTCTGCTCAGGCAGGAGACGCTTATGGAATAACAGGGTTGGAAGGAACCTTTGAGGTCATCTAGCCCAACCCCCTGCTCAGACAGGAGACACTTACAGAATGATAGAATATCAGTCGGAGGTCATCTAGCCCAACCCTTGCTCATTAAATAATGTTTTTATATATATATATATTTAATCCCATTTATATCTCGCCCTTCTCCGAAGACTCAGGGCGGCTTACAATCTAAGCACAAATCAATGTGCTTAGCAATAATCATACAGCATCAGAGTTGAAAGGTCCCTTTGAGGTTATCTAGTCCAACCCTCTGCTCAGGCAAGAGACTCTTATAGAATAACAGGGTTGGAAGGAACCTTGGAGGTCATCTAGACCAACCCTTGCTCATTACATAATCATAGAGCATCAGAGTTGGAAGGGATCTTTGAGGTCATCTAGCCCTACCCCCTGCTCACACAGCAGACCCTTTCAGAATCATAGAGTATCAGAGTTGGAAGGGTCCTTGGAGGTCATCTAGTCCAACCCTCAGCTCAGGCAAGAGACACTTGTAGAATAGCAGGGTTTGAAGGCACCTTTGAGGTCGTCTAGTCCAACCCCCTGCTCAAAGAAGGAGACCCTTACAGAATCAGAGAAGAGCAGAGTTGGAAGAGACCTCAGAAGTCATCTAGTCCAAATCCGGCTTCCCCAATTGGCATTGCAGAATTTCCAATTGCTAACTGCGACAGTTGCTAAGTGAGTTTTGACCTGCTTTAGGACCGTTTTCCCACGGTCGTTAAGCGAATCGCAGTTGTGAAGTTGGCCCCTCGGTTGTGAAGTGCCCCGTGGACTTTGCTCCTCCGTAGGTCGCAGAACCCAGGGACTGCCGTAAATGTGAAGCAGGTTGCAGATCTCTGAATTTTAGTCGCCTGGTCTCGGGGATGCCGTAAAGGTCGTAAGTGTGAAAAACGCTCCGAAGTCTCTCATTTTTCCGTGCTTGCTGTCACTTTGAACAAGCCACTAAGTGAAGTGTTGTAAGTTGAGGACCTCATCTGCCTTGCAGCCTCCTCCGAAGGGTTAGTGGGCCTGCTAAAGCGCATCTCCCAGTTAGTCCTCGGCTGAACAACCAGAGTGCCCGACTCTAAGCAACTTTCATCGCCAAGCGAGGCCCGCCTCGTTTGACGACCTTCCCTTGGCCTGCTTCTCCAGCAAAGCCCTGCCGCCGTGCCGTCACAAAGCGAATCGCAGGGCCGTGAAGCCCATCTAGATTCCCTTCTTGACTTTTTCCGCCTCGACAACGAGCATCCCCTGTTCCCAGGGACACTGGAACTACGTTCCGGTTGCCGGACGGGTGGGACCGACCGTCGTTAAGTGCGAGGACTGGTCCTCTATCGCTGCTCCCGGGGCCGTTTTCACTCGGGACAGTCGCTAAGCGAACGGCCGTATGTCGAGGACCGCCTCCCTGGCTCTTTGAAGGTATTTTTGTGGGGTCCGTCCGGGATTTCCTTTCTCCCCCCCCGTACGGGCTGCGCAACCATTCAAGGGGAGAGAAACGCGGTCAGTCGTAGGGCACCATCTGTCTCTCGCACGCCCGTCGAAAAGGCGAGGGGGGGGGCTTGGGTTTGTGTCTGTGTTGTTGTTGTTGTTTGTGCCGTACGTCCCGCGGCATCTCGCAGCTGTCCCGGGGCGGAACAGAATCCCTTTTTCAACGGCGGCGGCGGCGTTCCCATTTGAACGGTCGGGCCTTCAGTCTTCCTCGGAAAAAGCTTTTGAGCGCTTATTCTGAATGGCGTCTTTTGTTCCAGGTTACGCAAACGCACACACACACACGCACACACAAAGGGAAGAAACGGGGGGGGCGTTGAGGCTCCTGGGGTGAAGAAGAAAGGAAGAGGAGAGGTCCTGGGAGAAAATTTAAAAAAAAAGAGATTTGACGTCCCTCGGGGTAAAGAAAAAAAGAAAAGAAGAGGCGTTGAGGTTCTGGGGGGGGAAAAAGAAAATCAGAATTGTGGTCCTTGGGGAAACGAAAAAAGAGATTTGAGGTCCTCGTTTAAGGAAAAAAGAAAATGAGAGGCGTTGAGGTCCTCGGGGGGAAAAGTAAGAGAGATTTGAGGTCCTCGCTTAAAGAAGAAAGAGGAACACAGGAGTTGAGGTCCTCGGGAAAAGAAAAAGGAGATTTGAGGTCCTCAAAGAAAAGAAAAAACACATTGGAGGTCCTCAAGAAAAGAAAAAAAGAGATTTGAGGTCCTCGGGAAAAGAAAAAACAGATTTGAGGTCCTCAAGAAAAGAAAAAAGAGATTTGATGTCCTCAAGAAGAGAAAAAAGAGAATTGAGGTCCTCAAGAAGAGAAAAAAGAGATTTGAGGTCCTCAAGAAAAGAAACAAGAGATTTGACTTCCTCAAGAAGAGAAAAACAGATTTGAGGTCGTCAGGAATAGAAAAAAGAGATTTGAGGTCCTCAAGAAAAGAAAAACAGATTCGAGGTCCTCAAGAATAGAAAAAGGAGATTTGAGGTCCTCAAGAAAAGAAAAACAGATTTGAGGTCCTCAGGAATAGGAAAAGGAGATTTGAGGTCCTCAAGAAAAGAAAAACAGATTTGAGGTCCTCAAGAAGAGAAAAAAGAGAATTGAGGCCCTCAGGAATAGAAAAAAGAGATTTGAGGTCCTCAAGAAAAGAAAAAGGAGATTTGAGGTCCTCAAGAAGAGAAAAAAAAGATTTGAGAATCTCAGGAATAGAAAAAAAGATTTGAGGTCCTCAAGAAAAGAAAAACAGATTTGAGGTCCTCAAGAAAAGAAAAACAGATTTGAGGTCCTCAAGAAGAGAAAAAAGAGAATTGAGGTCCTCAGGAATAGAAAAAAAAAGATTTGAGGTCCTCAGGAATAGAAAAAAGAGAATTGAGGTCCTCAGGAATAGAAAAAAAAGATTTGAGGTCCACAAGAATAGAAAAACAGATTTGAGGTCCTCAAGAAAAGAAAAAGGAGATTTGAGGTCCTTAAGAAGAGAATAAACAGATTTGAGGTCCTCAAGAAAAGAAAAAGGTGATTTGAGGTCCTCAAGAAGAGAAAAAAGAGATTTGAGGTCCTCAGGAATAGAAAAAAAGATTTGAGGTCCTCAACAAAAGAAAAAGAGATTTGAGGTCCTCAAGAAAAGAAAAAGGCGATTTGAGGTCCTCAAGAAGAGAAAAAAGAGATTTCAGGTCCTCAAGAAGAGAAAAAAAGAGATTTGAGGTCCTCAAGAATAGAAAAAACAGATTTGAGGTCCTCAAGAAAAGAAAAAGGACATTTGAGGTCCTCAAGAAGAGAAAAAAGAGATTTGAGGTCCTCAGGAATAGAAAAAAAAGATTTGAGGTCCTCAGGAATAGAAAAAAGAGATTTGAGGTCCTCAAGAACAGAAAAAGGAGATTTGAGGTCCTCAAGAAGAGAAAAAACAGATTTGAGGTCGTCAGGAATAGAAAAAAAGATTTGAGGTCCTCAAGAAAAGAAAAACAGATTTGAGATCCTCAAGAAAAGAAAAACAGATTTGAGGTCCTCAAGAAGAGAAAAAAGAGAATTGAGGTCCTCAGGAATAGAAAAAAAAGATTTGAGGTCCACAAGAATAGAAAAAAAGATTTGAGGTCCTCAAGAAAAGAAAAACAGATTTGAGGTCCTCAAGAAAAGAAAAACAGATTTGAGGTCCTCAAGAAGAGAAAAAAGAATTGAGGTCCTCAGGAATAGAAAAAAAAGATTTGAGGTCCTCAGGAATAGAAAAAAAAGATTTGAGGTCCACAAGAATAGAAAAAAAGATTTGAGGTCCTCAAGAAAAGAAAAACAGATTTGAGGTCCTCAAGAAAAGAAAAACAGATTTGAGGTCCTCAAGAAGAAAAAAAAGAATTGAGGTCCTCAGGAATAGAAAAAAAAGATTTGAGGTCCTCAGGAATAGAAAAAAGAGATTTGAGGTCCTCAAGAACAGAAAAAGGAGATTTGTGGTCCTCAAGAAGAGAAAAAACAGATTTGAGGTCCTCAAAAAGAGAAAAAAGAGAATTGAGGTCCTCAAGAAAAGAAACAAAAGAGATTTGAGGTCCTCAAGAAAAGAAAAACAGATTTGAGGTCCTCAAGAAGAGAAAATCAGATTTGAGGTCCTCAAGAAGAGAAAAAAGAGAATTGAGGTCCTCAAGAAAAGAAACAGAGGATTGAGATCCTTGGGTAAAGGGAAAAATAAAAGAACAGGAAAAGGTCCTCGGTTACAGAAAAACAAGAGATTTCAAGCTGAAACGCTGCCCTCCCCCCCCCCCCGTGCCGCCCCCCCCCCCGGTTTCAAAGACAACACAAAACCTGGGGCAAACCCTTCCCAAGACAACGCACCCATTGTGAATAGGGAGACCGACACCCTCCCCCATCCCCATCATGCTCGGTGAGCGTGCCCGTTTGAAACGAGAGCGACGACAACGGTATGAAGGATCGCTCCTCTGCGAGAGGCGACCGCAGGGGGGTGGGAAGGGTAGAGGCCCTGGCGTGTCGTCACCGCATCACGGTGTCCGGCTGGGTTGGCGTTCCACCTCGGAAGACGGGGCGAGGAGCGGCAGGCAGGCAGGCAGGGATGTCGCTTCCCAAACAGCCCCCGGCCCCCCTCGCCGAATACAGCCAGCTGTGCAAAACCCCCAAGCCCAACGACGGCTTTTCTTCGGATGCGTTCGCCCGGACGGGCACAGCGAAGGAATTTGGCGGGTCGGCTTTTGAGTGGCAGCGGACGGAAGGTAAGCTGAACGAAATCGGTCTCCCCCTGCGTCCGGACGGGCCGGGGAAAACCCCCGGTTTCACCGACGAGGACAAGCTGTGTTTTTTCGAAGGGAAGCTGGAGAAGGACCAGAGGGAAAACGAGGCGCCGTGTCAGCCAGCCTCGGGTCACCTTGAGAAGCGGATGCCGCCGCCGTCGTCGTCTGAAAAGAGCCGTTCTGGAGAGAGTCCTGGCATCCTCGGTTTAGCCGGTTGGCAGACCGAGCCGGCCGGCGGCCTGAAGGGGTCCCCGATGCCGGAACCTAAGAGAGGTATCACGGATCAGGAGAAGGCAGGTGGATCAAAGTCGGGAGAGGTGGACGGCAAAGGCGATCCAAAGGTCCCGGACGAATCCCCGAGTCGTCTGAAGGAGTCCGAGATCCGGACTTGGAACCCCACTTTCCCTCCGCTTTTGCCCGAAGCTGCCGGACTGAAGAACGGAGGAAGCCCGGTGGAGATTTTCAAGGATGGCTCTTGGCGAAGCGGTTTGGGGTCCGCGCCCAAGGTGGGACCGCCGATGACCACGGTCGAGCTGGCCCAGGACGATGGGAAAGGTGGCGGCAGCTCCTTCTCCGAGAGGGAAGAAGAGGCGAGGTTTCTGTCTGAGCTGGAGGAAAAGCTGGACGCGGCCGCCCCGGAGAGCGGCTTCCTCAACCGGGGGGGCGCCCAGCGTAAGGCCATGCGCCGTGCCATGTCGGAGTGCTCCCACTTGTCCGTCCCCCCCGCCTTCCACCTGGCGGACAAATATCCCGAGCCGGTCAGTGTCCCCGAACGCGAGTCCTCGCCGAGCATCCTTCCACCGACCGTCGCGCCGTCTCGCAAGCCGAGCGGGCCGATGAAAAGGTCGGCCACCGTTTCCGACGAGCAGGCCTCATCAGCCCGCCACCCGGGTGGGGATCGCACCGCCCCCCTTTGCCCCGTTCTCAACGAGCCTGTCCTCCCCGCGGAGGACCAGAAGGAGAACGAGCAGGACGAGGGCGGCGGCCCCTTCAAGAGAGAGCCGGGAATCCCCGGCTCGTTCCACCCCAAGCTGGAGCTGATCCCGGAGACGAGCGATGGGAAAAAAGGAGAGCGAGACGGGAGAGCAGCTAAAGAGAGCGAGGGCGTCCGACTTGGCGGGGCCATGCCCGCCGCCGAGGCCGGTAAACGTTCTCCGAGGCTGGGCCCAGAAGCTCCTTCAGGCGTCCTCGGCGTTCCGTCTGCCCGGCCGGGAGGAGAGAAACCCGAGGATAGTAAGTTACTCGCTGTTGTCGTCGTCTTTTTTCCCCACGGGAAGCCGTTTTGTCTCGAGAACCGGCAAGCAGACGGGAGGACGGCTCCGTCCGTTCGTCGCAGAAGACGCCGAACAATAGAAAGCAGGGGCTTCGGCCGACTGGGGAAGGGGAGGGGGGGCTGCCAAAAGCCCCCCCTCTCCCCAGGTTGCAAGTCACCCCTCTTTGTCCCCCCTTCACACACACACACACATACACACGCATCTCGGTCGTAAGACCGAGTTACGGGCTTGTTGCAGGATACAAACGAGGGACGGGGGACTTTAAAATCGGCATTGGCAAAGTTTGCATGCTGCAGCATGTGTGTGTGTGTGTGTGTGTGCGCGCAGCAAGGTGGTTGTGTCTTGCTGACTGCGGAGGGTTTTGTCTGTGTGTGTGTCTGTGTTTGTGTGTCTGTGTGTGTGTGGAGGCAGAGAACAGCTCTAATGAGGCCAGCACAGCCCCGCTCTTCTGCCTAACCGGGATGACAGCTGTCAACCGTGGCTAGGCTGAAAGGGGTGTCCCATCTTTTTTGCCTGCCCGTTGCCACGCCAGGCATTTGGGGGTCAAGTTCCTAGACCTCAAGACCAGCTGGGCTGACTTTGTGGAGAGGCAGAAATAGGCAGTGCAGAGACTCCAATCCAGAAGACCACCTTGATTTATTGATGGTTATTTTTTCTCCTTCTTCTTTTTCCAAAGCTGGTTTGTGCAGATCTGGGCTTGTTTTGTTTTGTTTTGTTTTTTTTGGGTGGCTTGTGAAAACTGACTTTTAGCTATCATTTGTGGTTTAGCGTTTCGGCTATTTTGTATGTGTGTGTGTGTGCGATCCCGGAACAGTTTTCAGGGTGGGGTGGGGGGGTAGAAAAGGGAGACGAAAATCCGGCTTTCATTCCCATCCTGGAGAATTGCGCTCCCCCGGTTTTGTTCGTGTGTGTGTGTGTTTGTGTGTGTGTTTGTGTGTGTTTGTGTGTGTGTTTGTGTGTGTGTGTGTGTGTGTGTGTGTGTGTGTAGGACCTGACCAGCTGGGAAGGAGACCTCTGAATGGTGGGAGGTGATGGGGAGAAAGTCACAACGTTGCGTTGAGAAAGTCAGGCCAGGAAGAAGACTCTTTCTTTCTTTCTTTCTTTCTTTCTTTCTTTCTTTCTTTCTTTCTTTCTTTCTTTCTTTCTTTTTTTCTTTCTCTTTCTTTCTCTTTCTTTCTTTCTTTCCCTCTTCCCTTTCCTCTTTTTTTCTTTCTTTCTTTTCCCCTTTTCTTTCTTTTCTTCCTTCCTTCCTTCCTTTCTTCTCTTTCTTTCTTTCTTTCTTTCTCTTTCTTTCTTTCTTTCTTTCTTTCTTTCTTTCTCTTTCTTTCTTTCTTTCTTTCCCTCTTCCCTTTCCTCTTTTTTTCTTTCTCTCTTTCTTTTCCCCTTTTCTTTCTTTTTTCCTTCCTTTCTCTCTTTCTTTCTTTCTTTCTTTCTTTCTTTCTTTCTTTGTTTTCCTCTTCCCTTTCCTCTTTTTCTTTCTCTCTTTCTTTTCCCCCTTTCTTTCTTTTCTTCCTTCCTTCCTTCCCTTCTTTTTTCTTTCTTTCTTTCTTTTCCCCCCTTTCTTTCTTTTCTTCCTTTCTCTCTTTCTTTCTTTCTTTCTTTCTTTGTTTTCGTCTTCCCTTTCCTCTTTTTTCTTTCTCTCTTTCTTTTCCCCCTTTCTTTCTTTTCTCCTTCCT
>NW_028148342.1:0-12490 GCF_947247035.1 Vipera ursinii | reverse complement strand
AACGAGCACAAAAAAAGAGCTTCCCCTCCTCCCTTTGTATTTTTCACCACCGGTCTGGACGGAGAAATCACGGCAAGTTTGTAAAGCTCTCTTGGAGGTCCCGGAGCGCGTCGGTGGGGTGGGAAAGAGCCCGGAGACGAGCAGAGAGGCAGACAGCCAGGCAGGCCAGTTCGCTCTCGGCAGCCTGAGCCGTTCTGTAACTCCAGGTCCCTGCAACCTGCGCTCTTGCCTCCCCGCCCTCCGACACGCTTCTTGGGGTTCCTCACTGGACCGTCCCCTTTGAACCTCAGGCGGCCTCCCTTGCCCGGCGCCTGGCGGCTGTAGAACTACCCAAAGCAGGACTGGGAAAAGATCTTCCTCGGTTCTGGTCACGGGCTGGGCCTGGACCGAGGTCCACAGATCGGCCCGGCAGAGGACGCGGCGGTCTTGGAGAGACCGGTGCTTAGCTCTTCTCTCGCGCGCGTCTCCCTGCCTCGTTGGGTTCTCTACACGCGTGTATGGGTAGGACTGTGCGAGCGCTACTTGTAGATTTTCTTCCTAAGCTTTGTGTCTGTCTCTGTGGCGTGTCTTTATCTTTAGAGCGAGCGAGCGAGCGCGCTCCAGGGGCCGCCCAGGCTACTCGGCGGTCCCAGGCCCCTGGCCCGTTCCCCCACCCCCACCCCCACCCGGTGTATTTCTGTATCTGTATCTGAGTCTGTCCGTAAGCAAGTTAAGCCTAAAAATTCTCCCCCTCCCTGCTATCAAGGGCTCCGCCTTTCGCGGTCTCCTGACGCCGGCGCCTTTCCTCCTTTTCTCGCGTGCGAGTCCCGCGCTCGAGGCGCTGAGTCCCGCTTCCAATTTGGCTTCGCGAGTGGCCGGTCGGGGTCGGGGAGCGGAGTGCGAGGCTTCTTGGCAAAGCGAGGGCCCCTGGGACCGCCCGCCTGGACCCTCCCCTCCTTCGCTCGCCGGGAAGGCTTCTCCCCCCCCCCCCACCTTCCTCCAGCCCCCAATGGCTCACCTTTTCTCTCTCTCTCGCCCTCCCCCCGTTTCTCTCCCCCCCGTTTCTCTCCCTCTCGTCCCTCGCAGATAATGTTATGGATATTGGTTTAGCCAACGACAAGGCCGGCCAGGACTTGTCCTCCTACTCGGGCTCCTTCCAGCCCGCACCTGGGGGCAACAAGACGGTGACCTACCTGGGCAAGTTCGCCTTCGACTCGCCGTCCAACTGGTGCCAAGACAACATCATCAGCCTGATGAGCACCGGCATCCTCGGGGTGCCGCCGCCCTCCTCCGGCGCGCAGGCCTCGACGGGCAGCATGGTGCAAGCGCAAAGCCAGGCCGAGGTGGACGGCATGTACCCGGCGCTGCCCCCTTACTCCGCCTGCAGCGACCTTTACCCGGGCGACCCGGTGTCCTTCCACGACCCGCAGGGCAACGCCGCCGGCCTGGCCTACCCCACGCAGGACTACCAAGGAGCCAAGCAGGCCAGCGGCCTGGACGGGAACCTCTTCCCCATGATCCCGGACTACAACCTCTACCACGGCCATCCCAACGACCTGGGCAGCCTCCCAGAGCACAAACCTTTCCAGAACCTGGACCCGATCCGGGTCAACCCGCCCCCCATCACCCCTCTGGAGACCATCAAAGCCTTCAAGGACAAGCAAATCCACCCGGGCTTCGGCAGCCTACAGCAGCAGCCGCCGCTCACCCTTAAGCCCATCCGGCCGCGCAAATACCCCAACCGGCCCAGCAAGACGCCCCTCCACGAGCGGCCTCACGCCTGTCCGGCCGAGGGCTGCGACCGGCGCTTCTCGCGCTCCGACGAGCTCACGCGGCACCTGCGCATCCACACGGGCCACAAGCCCTTCCAGTGCCGCATCTGCATGCGCAGCTTCAGCCGCAGCGACCACCTCACCACCCACATCCGCACGCACACCGGCGAGAAGCCCTTCGCCTGCGAGTTCTGCGGGCGCAAGTTCGCGCGCAGCGACGAGCGCAAGAGGCACGCCAAAATCCACCTCAAGCAGAAGGAGAAGAAAGCCGACAAAGGATCCTCGTCCTCCGCGGCCGCCGGCTCGCCCGCGGTCTCGGGGCTGGCGCCCGTGGTCACCACCTGCGCGTGACGCTGCCCCCGACGCCCCGACGCCTCCCAGTGCCTCCCGAGCCAGGCTGCCTTCGGTTGCCACCTTGCGCGAAAGCCGCGCGGCAGGAGCGGCTGCTGGCCAAGTCCTGCTCGGGCGCCCGCTTGAAGGGGCGCCTTGGCGCGCCCGCTTCCCGTCGCCCACCGGCCAGCTGCTGGTGGGAGGGAGGCTTGAACTTTCCGCCGGATCGTCTTGATCCTAAGCGGCTCAGAAGGAGTGGAGGGGGGGGGCGGCTGCGCCACTTCTCCCGGAGGAACTGCCAGGGGCGGCCGAGGGGGGGGGGGTGTCGGGCTGGGCTCGATCTGGCTGGCACGTGTAAATGAGGAGCACCCGCTTGGATACGGGGCGTCTCCCAGGATTCTTTCAGCCAGCGGACGCCCTTGCCCTCCCTCCCTCCCTCCCCCCTCTCCCCAGAAGGCGCCCTTCCCCTGAACGTCCCCTCTTTCTTCTCCCTCGGTAGAGGGGGGCACCAAAGCGCAGTGCCTGCTGCCCGTGGAGACCGTGTATGCATGCATGCGTGTGCCTGTGCGTGGAAGTGTGCGTGCGCGTGCGTCGGCCTCGAGCTGAACTGGACTGTTTGCACCCTATAAATTAATCCTGCCCGCTTCCCGCCACTTAACCCTCGCCCACCCGCCCGCCCACCCCCGCCGCCCAATAACTGAGAGTTGCTGGGGGGGGGAAACAAGTCGCTTTTGCATCCAAAAAAAGTCGCTGGATCCTTACAAAAAATGCGCCGGGCTGGGAGTGGGGGCTGGGCTGGCTTCTCTCCTCTGACTCTCGACCCCTCGGGTAGCTGCCTGCCGACCTGCTTCGCCTTCCTAGGCAGCGCCTCGCTCGCCTTTGCCACTGCTGTTTGGGGGCAGCCCTCTTCCTGGCGGTATCTCTTTCTTCTGGTTCTCCCAGGCTGCTTTGCTCTGCTATTCACAACAGCCTTCCTCGTCTTCCCCCCCCCCCACGCCCCCCAGCTTGACATGTAAATCCTTGGCTCAGGTCAAAGCAAAGGCCCAAACAGGAGTAACCCTTTCCCCGGGCTGCCTTGTCTTCCTTCTGGCCCTCCACTGCCCTGGTCACCTGGAGGGACGACTGAAGTGGCCAGCCTCCACCTCCTCCTCCTCCTCCTCCCCTCGTAATGGGGTCCTTTAGTTAGAAGTTGTCAGACCCCTGGCTGGGCATTGTGTAACCTAAAACCTCTGGAGGGCTTCAGTGAGGGAGAATAGTTCCAAACTGTAATTTCTCCAAGAGAGGAAGCTTGGCTTAAGTTCTTAACAAGAACTGGCTTAAGGCTCTTTTGGGTTATCGGGCCAACCCCCCCTCCTCCCTCCCTTGGGTCACTCACTCACTGATGGTACCCATGAATGTAGTGGCTGGAGAGAGGTTCCCACCCCCACCCCCCAAAAAAATGGAATTGGGAGGGGGGCCTTCTCTCAACTTCCCTCTACCTTGAATGTATTCTTGATTCCCTCCCCTCTTGGTTTCCCTCCTGGAACTTGGATGCTTCTGGGAGGGAAATGCATCCACTGGGTAGGGTGTCCATTTCGAGGGTCACTTTATGCACTCCACTACCCTTCGATTCCTTCTTCAAAGCACTGTGTGTGTGTGTGTGTGCGCGTGCGTGTGCGTGTGTAGTGCATGTGTTCAATGCAGCTGAACTATGTAAGTGTTCAAACCACCTTTACAAAAGTGATGGGGAGGGGAGGAGAGAGGCATAGATTAGCTACTTCCAGATCCTCTCCCTGGAAGTGTCATTTTAAGAAAGAGGGCTACTCTAAGAATTGGGGGGGTGGCATTTTTTAAAGAAAAAAAAACCCATTGTTTTCAGAAATGCAGAAAAAAAACAGTGTTTTAATGCGTACTTTTTATAATGTTATTTTGTTCTGTTTGGGGCTCACATAAGCTGAAGGGGAGATAAGTTTGTCTTATCCCTCTTCTTCCGGTACGTGCATGTCATTGCATGTCTTGCTCTTTTTTTTCCTTTTCCTTTTGTTTGTTTTAATAAAAATGCTCAGATATTTAAGCAAAACAATGATAATAATTATTAAAAAAAACTTGTTGCCAAAAGGTTGTGTTTTATTCAGGTTTGATGTCTGCATGTTTTTTAAAAAAAACTACATCAAAAACATTCTCAGAGAGAAAAATGCAGTCTAATTTATGTGAACTGAAAGAAACAAAAATCAGGTTTAACTACAAAAATCTAAGGGAATGCTATTTTTTTGGAAGACTTTTGTATAAAGTTGAGTACTTGGGGGAAAAAGACAAACCAGATGTAATATATTTTGTGGATGTTTTTATTTCTTGAATTTATAGTACCTTATACTAAGGTTAAAATGCTTGATATTGTGGGGGGGAAAAGTGATGATTTTCACACACATTTCATTTGCTCATTTGTCATATTGTAATGCAGATATGATGGTTAATGCAGACAGCATTTTAAAGGGGAAAAATCAGAATTATTGAACAGATGTATTGTTGTACCCTTTGCACTGTGAGCAAATGCTAATGCAGTAAATATATTGTGTTTGCTGACAATCAAATCCTTGTAGTTAATATCTTTATTGGGTTTTTTTTCCTTTCTAAATATTGGGAGATATAGATACACACATGTTCCCTGCTCTTGAAAAACATCTCTTGATATGTGAAGAAAGGAACTTGTTTTGGTTACAAATGGGATCTTAGGCAGGATGAATCTCATCTTGTTCTCTTGCTTCTGGCTTTAGACATCTGTCTGTTACGTTGGGCTGTTGGCTTCAGGATCAACACATGCAGCTTGTTGTTTAGAATAGAAGTATCTGAAGGATAAGAAAGAGCAAGTGGGCTACAGGTGACAATCCCGTTTAGGCTTCTTTGCAAAGACATGGGAGTTATTGTTCAAACAATTTCACTAAAACTCAGTTCTTGATCTCAGTTAGTTAAGTCTTTGTCCTTGATGGTTCCAATGGCTCTGTCCTTGTGAACTGACAAGTTTCTTGCCATCCTGTCTTCTGAAATTCAGATTGTTTTCTGGACATCCTCTTGTTCTATTTCAATTACCTGAACTTTGTAGTGTTTGGGCACAGGAATTCTTGTGTGCTCTGAGTAAGGTTTACTTTATTCCCACCTACTTCTCCTTTTCAGTCGAAGAGCTTGGTGGACACTGTAGGTGATAAGCAATTCTTGTTCTTAATTGAAGAGAAACGTCACACACGCAAAATCTGTAAAGCTTAGTTATTAATAGTCTGCCTTGTTCAAGCCCTGTTGCTTCAGATCGAAAAGAAGAAACAGAGCACGACTATTCGTGGGAAGACATGTGAGGGTTAAAAAATCTCCAGGCATCTTCTTTAGAAATGTCAGCGGTAGCTATGAAAGGATGGAGAAAGAGATGTCCATTGGAAAGCTGTAGGAAAACAATAAGCTGATTTAGACCTAATCCAGTACAGCAGGGGTCCTCAGCTTTGGCAACTTTTAAGACTTGTGGACTTCAGCTCCCAAAATTCCTCAGTGCTGGCTGAGGAATTCTGGGAATTGAAGTCCACAGGTCTTAAAGGTTGCCACGGCTGAGGACCCCTGCAGTAGAGTATACAGAAGACAGTGGTGCCATGGTCATTTCATGGATATTTTTAATGTGCTGAAAGAAAATTAGAGGAAAGGAGCCATAGAAGGTCAAAGATTATTTGCTGATTTAACCTTGCCTGTGTTTGATAAGGTTTGGCTAGAAGTGACATCTCTTAACTGCACACTTTTCTTCATTGCAAGAGCAATGGAGGAGAAATCCTGATATCTATAAATGCAGCTTATCCATATGGACACGTTAAGCTTAGAGTGGTCTATTCTCTATTCTCTGTTTTATAAGGTTACATGAGGTGAAATGTTCTTATTTTGGCCTGGGGCAATACTGGAGGGCTGCTCATAAAGTGATCCCTGTGGTGCATGTCTGAAGGGTTCTCATCTGTGGGGAAAACCTCTTTGCTCTTTGGGCCTTGGAAGAGATTAAGCCAAAAGCTTCCTTCCTAATGTGTGAAATGTTGGGCCTGTTTAATTTACTATGGAAAGTGTTTTGCTGATGAAAGTTCATTTGAACATACATTCCCACTTCCATACTCTCTTGCTTAAATGTCAGTGGGGATGACTTGCTTTTGATGATTATTTAAACCAGTGTTTCTTCCAGTGTGGTCTCGGGATACCTGAAGGTCCCCCAAGGCCCCCTCAAGGATCTACAAAATAAGAGTTATTTGCCTCTCAACATTGAAAACTTAATGCAAAATTATCATTCCATAAATCCATTGAGAAAAGCAGTTGTGGCAGGAAAGGCAATCACTTTTCATTTTTAATATGTTAAATATTGATAAATATAACCTACACAAAAGCTTTCGGGGGCGGGGGGGGGGGTTTCCTATGATTTTTAAAAGTGGGAAGGGGTCCTGAGAGGAAAAGGCTTGAGAAACACTGATTTAAACTAATCTATGGAATGGTTTTATTGGTTGATTCCCAGTATCAGATATTCAGGCTGAAATACATCCACTGCCTACCCAAAGTTGCTGGGAATCTTCTCTCTTCCCCCCCCCCCCCGACATGCAGCATTTAGTTGTCCCCTCACTGCCGCTTTTTCTCTCTGCCCAGGAAGGAAATCTACCAATTTGTATTTCAGAAAAATTAAATCTCTTGTCTAGTTCAGTCATATGAACATAGAACATTTTGAGGATGGAGTTATGTATATATCCCAGTGGTTTATCTTATGGCAGTTTTCTAAAAAAGACTCTCTGTTTTATTATTTTTCAAACGAGGGACAACAATTCCCAGATGTCCATTTTGGCTGGGCATTCTGGGAGGTGCAGACAAATTGTTCTTGGCATTAAACTGGGAAAAACTAAAGGCAGCATTGGAGAGTTTTGACTAAAGAGAGGAAATTTCAGGCTTTTTGGAATCTTCCCACTGACAGTTTTCCCCAGAGTCCTTTTATATGAATCTTAGTAAGACGTGCTTAATTTCAGTAATCTCACCACATAATTTGAATTAAAAGAAAAGTCAATCTTTAACACAGAAATTTTAAAATATCTATCTGTCTATCTATCTATCTATCTATCTATCTATCTATCTATCTATCTATCTATCTAATCAGCTTTTATTCTGGGAGGAAAGATTACATATACACATTTTCTGTAATGGAAAATAGAATTTGGAATTTGGAAGAAACCCATTGATCTCTTTATGCCATTCATCTCTGTTTTCCCAGATTTTATACTCTTGCTTTATCCTTTTTTATCCTTTTTTAAAAAGAATCATGAAGGTTCTTTCCAAATGGTTGATTATAAACAAATGCTTTGGAGTTGTGGCTCTGTGTATGTGCAAAGTTTATTTAACATTTTTTTAACTTCTTAAATTTTGGATTCCTTTGGACGCACGTTCTCTGAAGATATTAGAGTATATGATAAAAGACTGGTTATTATCCATTCTGTTTTGGCCAATAAGAATGTATTAGAGAAAAATATTGATATTATTATTGACATTCAGGTGCCTGAGAGGAAATTAATTAATTAATTAATTAATTTTTAAAAAACCTATTCCATACTTCCTTCCCCTCCTCTTCATTCCCTTCCCTTCCCTTTCTTTTCCTTCTCTTCCCTTTCTTTTCCTTCCCTTCTTATATGTTAACTGATCTGTACTTATAGTTTCAAATGATTAAGTAGATCCTATTATATTATACTTTTCTGGAAAAGGAGGAGGCCTGCCTTATAGAAGGAGGATTGTTTACTGAAGGAAAAGGAGAGGGGGGGGCTTAGCATTTCAGTTAACAAACAATTGTCTCTTCTCTTAAACAAAATCAAACATCCTGTCGGTATCAATCTTTCTTAAGCCAACTCACATGGCACTGATTCTTTCCTTATCACATTCTCTCCATTTTTCCCCATTTAAGGTCAGTTCAGTTATGGTTAACATTCAGATAATTGGCAGCCTAGAACTGCATGTGTCACCCCCCAAATAGTGCTTTATTATGGCCTGCCAACCATTTTATTATCTCTTATTGTTTGCAAACCTTAGCAAAAATTGCCCAATGCTTAGTGGGCCATCTTATGAGCATTAGTACAGGGGTGGGGAACAATGGCCCCTTTGCAACCTGGGGACTTCAACTCCCAGAATTCAGCATGGCTGGCTCAGGAATTCTGGGAGTTGAAGTTGACAAGTCATAAAGGGGCCATTGTTCCCCACCCTTGACTTAGTAGGAAATAGCCTTCTTTTCTTAGCCCTTTCTTTCTCTGAAAAATGACAGAGGGAAATAATTTTGGTCAAAATGATGTTGTCATCTGACCAAGAATAAAAATAGCCAGGAATACAACATTAACTGCACTATCTTTATATATATATATATATATATATATATATATATATGTATATGTATATGTATATGTATATGTATATGTATATGTATATGTATATGTATATGTATATGTATATGTATATGTATATGTATATGTATATGTATATGTATATGTATATGTATATATGTATATATGTATATATGTATATATGTATATATGTATGTATATATGTATATATGTATATATGTATATATGTATATATATATATGTATATCTATATATATGTATATCTATATATATGTATATCTATATCTATATATATATGTATATATATATATATATATATATATACACATACATATACATATATATATATACATATACACATACATATACATATACATATATATATATACACACACACACACACACACAATACAGAGAATCACGAGGAAGCTGCACTATTTTTAGGTAAGATTTCCAACAAACTTGTTTCATTCTCACTTCTTAACATACTTAGAGCCTCTTGGTCCTTTATTTATTACTTCTGCTTTCCAAGTCTGTCATCTTTTGAAATTATTTCTTATGGGCCATTCTTTTTTCTACATAGATCTGATTGAAGAGATGCAGTTCTTCAGCACTGCTTATAGTTTGAATAGGCTGGATTTTAGTTTCTAACTGCTTCAGAGCCTTCTACGTGAATTCTTTGTCTTCCCTGACTATACCTTCTTTGCATCTTCTCACGATGTGATTATTATGCTGCCTACCTGCTTGTCCAGATTGCTAATAAATAAAGCCAGTTCTAACCCTTATCCCAGCAGTTCCCTTCTGGATACCTCCCTGGCATCATGCAATAGCATTATAACAGCCCTCCTCCTCTGCTCTGCCAGCATCTTCTTGCTCATATGACATGCTTTGCATCCAAGCCAGCTTAAATTAACATCCCGGTTGCAGCTTCAGGAGGCAGTCTCATAAGCAATTCCCTAAAGCAAGGATATAAATATGACCAGCTTTCTCTTTCACTAATGTTTAGATACCCAAAGGAAACCTGTTTAGAGCAGAAAACACTTTTTTTTAAAAAAGGTTGAACTATTAATCCATTTCAAAAAGACTTTATTTTTATTATTTTGGAGATGGAGATCGTCACTGATATAATTGTGCAACATCATCTCATGCCATGCCATCAAGAAACATACGTTTTTTTCAAGATAAATCTAAGCCTTGCTTTAAATTCCTTGCTTTTAAGTCTTCCCTTAGGTTTCTTGATAGGATGGTGGGATAATATGATTATTATTATTACTATTGTTGTTGTTGTTATTGTTATTATTATTATTATTATTATTATTATTATCAGCAGTAATAGTAGTAGTACTAGCAGTAGTAGTAATAGTAGTAGTAGTATTTTCCTTCTTCCCAAATTTCATATGTTAGTGTCACCAGTTTTTCTCTTTGCCAATCCACAGTTGAAACCGGTTGTACTTCAGCTTCTCCACCTTCTCCCTCAAGGCCAGTTTCATCACTGGTGTGCAACATTCAAATCCTGATCTGTCACCTGACTTAATACTGATGGCACCCCCTGCCCCACCCAGCTGCCCTTCATCCTTCTGCCTGCCCTCTCCCTGTCAGTCTTCTCCGGTTTCAGGTGTTTACTCTCAGCTCATCTGTTTATGTAACACTTGCACTTAAGCTGAGCTAGAACTTCTGGTTGAAGGATTTCTTCACCGCTCAAACAGCTCTTAGCTAAAAGGGTCTCTCTCTCTCTCTCTCTCCCTCCCTCTCTCTCTCTCCCTCTCTCTCTCTCTCTTTCCCTCTCCCTCTCCCTCTCTCTCTTACAGCGGCGCCTTAATTTGGCTTTTTACTAAGTATCAGTTGTCCTCTTCCCAGTTACTACTTCTTCCCCACCCAGGCTTTCTTCCTGTTCCTATTCTAGGTGGGATTTCACTCAGGTTGTTTTGTATCTCTCTGTAAACCCTGCAGCCCCTCCCTGACATATAGCCTTCCGCCCCCCCATCATATTTTATTTGCCCAAGAACTCTACCAGTGCTGTGTCTCACCATTTTGCCCTAAGATCACTCCAGCAGAAGTCTCCTGAGACCCTATTGCTACAACGATTTTACTCCCTTCTTGCCCTCTTGATTCGTAAAGGCTCACCCCACCATAATGCCCTGATAGTTTGTTTGTGGTTTTTTTCTCCTGGTGCTTTCCCCTCCTCTCATCTCTAAGGCAGAAGTGAGATTGGCTCCAGCCTCTATTGGTTGTAAAAAAAAATAATAATACTAAAAGGAAAGGTAAAAATGGAGAGCATAAACTCAGAACTACTCACCCGTTGCCATCTTGAGCTACACACACACACACACACACACACACACACACACACACACACGCTCTTAATTGTACCACACTAGCGGTCTTTTTCTCCAAATTCAACCTCGAGGTGTGTAAAATCTTTGTGACCCATTACTTTTGGAGGGAACTCCGAGAACAGTAAGATAAAGCCTGGCAAAGTAGGCAGCAGATGTCGAGCTGATACATTTAAAAAAAAATAAAAGATAGCTGAAATGCACTATAAATTGGCAATACGGAAGCCACAAAAAAATAACATAATAGGGTGATGGAGAATACCATTACGTGCGAAGGGCTGCGGGGGTAGGCAAGGAAATACCGAACAGGGCATAGAAGAAGAAGGAGCCGTTTGTGGCACAGTTTGCCCCACTTTCTCTGCCCAGAAGCAAAAGAAAAACTTGGCGAGAAGAGGAGGGAAGGAAAGGCGAGATTAAATGGAGCCGGATTCTTTAAATCTCTCACTAAAGCTCCACCAAAATATACGCAATAAATTGTCGGTTCATTCTTGACACATTTTACTCCGTCCAACCTGAAGAAGGTCCGTGACTATTTGCAGGGCGTCTCGACAACTTGGAGAGAGTTACAGATCCCTCCAGCCTTGCTTCTGGGCGTGCCACGGGCCCCTTTCGCCCCCAAACCCTCTTCGACTTTTTTTTCTTCCCCACCAGCCTCTTTCCCGCCACGCTTTTTCGCCAGGACCCTTTCTTGCCCTGCCGTGCTCCCTTCCCCAGGCTCTTGGCCCAGATTCCTTGCCTGGCCTCCCCGCCTTCAGTTTCTCCTCTCCCGGTTCTCTCCTTGCCTTCCTGGAGATGGGTTTTTAGCAAAGGCTTCCAACTGTTTAGAAGGACCCCTTCAGGAGATGAAGGGCCGATTCCTGCGCCCAGCGAACCCACCACCCCACCCACCCACCCACCCACCCTTGCCACTTTGCTGCCGGAGCTTTGTGAGGTGAGGGTGGGAATAAAGGAGGCAGAGAATGGATTTTTTTTTTTTTTTTGCTTTTTTCGGGCAATTTCCTCAACCTTTCAGTTACCGGCCTCCGGGCTGGCAATAGGTGTCCCCCACCACCGGTCTTCCTCTTTTGGGCTCCCCCAGTTGCTGCCCGAGAAGTTCCAGCGCGGCTCTCCCGCTTCTACCGATCGCTGGCGCTGGATTTTGTCTTGAGATCGCTTCACTTCGTGTTCAGCGGGACTTAGGCTTATTTTAAAAAACCCGGCTAAATGGGTAAAACCATAAGCCGGCGCCTTCGCCCTTCCTTCCGGATGGAGCCCTGGGTCACTTGGACCGAGAGTCCAGGAAACTCTCTTCTCCCGCGGAATTGCGTTTGGCCTCTTCCGGACAGGCGCTGCAAACCGTCTAAGCCCCTAGGAGGGCAGCTTCGGGCTCAAAGTGGGACCCCTGCCCGAAGGAGCCTGGCTGGCTTCGCAGCCGGAGGGGAGCCGAGCGAAGCTTTTGCCAGAGACTTTGACCCCAGGAGCAGCAAGCCGATTTCTAGGTGCTCAAACCAAGGAAAGAGAGGAGGGGAGGGGAGGGGAGGGGAGGGGAGAGGAGAGGAGGGGAAGAGAAGAGGAGGGGAAGAGAAGAGGAGAGGAGAGGAGAGGAGAGGAGAGGAGAGGAGAGGAGAGGAGAGGAGAGGAGAGGAGAGGAGAGGAGAAGAGAAGAGAAGAGAAGAGAGAGAAGAGAAGAGAAGAGAAGAGAAGAGAAGAGAAGAGAAGAGAAGAGAAGAGAAGAGAAGAG
>NW_028148343.1:0-56429 GCF_947247035.1 Vipera ursinii | reverse complement strand
ATTTGGATTTTGTGGTTTTTTCCAGGTAGGTGGTGGGATCTGTCTGAGGAGTTTTGTATGTGGAGTCTCGGAGTAGGTTGGATAATTTGGTATGGTAGTCAGATGAGTTCATTACCACCGTGGCGTTGCCTTTGTCTGCTGGCAGAATGATTATGCTGGTGTCATTTTTTAGGTTAAGTAGTGCTGTCTGTTCCTCTTTGGGTAAGTTGCTTTTGGGTGGTTTGCTGGTGCAGAGGATGTTGGTCACTTCGAGTCTGATTTTTTGTTGTGTCATCAGGGTTAATTTTGGTCAGGCTGGATTCGACTCCGCATATATGGTTTCCGTGGGAATGTGTTTGGGAGCGACTGCAAAATTAAATCCTTTAGACAGGACATTGGTTTCAGCTTTGGTGAGAATCCTATCTGAGATGTTGTGCACAGTTTGTTTCATGTGTTGCTGTGAGAGAGGAGGGGTTTGTTTCTGGCATTCCTTTAGTCTTCAGAGTTTATTGGTGTGTGTGTCTGTTTGTAGGCAGTCTCTGTTTCAGCTCTCCAGACAGCGATTTGTTTGAATTTGTCCCAAAGTGTGGGGGTGGATCTTGTTGCTGAGTTTGAGGTAAGATATTTGTTTTCTGAGGTTTCCGCGGGTGTTCGTAGGTGTTCGTATGTGGATCTTTGGTTATTCGGGTTTTTTCCCACGTAGAACTAAGGTGTAGGGGCGACGTTTCGACGGAATCCCATCCGTCATCATCAGGGCTGGAGGCTTCTGCTTCCTTCTTCTGGAGAAGCATGTGGCTGTTTGTTCCTCTTTTTTAAACTGCCAGAGGGGGTGTGTTCTGTGGGTGGAGGTTGCTCTGATTGGGTGGGGGAGTAAGTGTGTTCTGATTGGGTGGGAGTGTGTTTTGAATGGTGGGTGTGTTCTGATTGGGTGGGGGTGTGTTTTGAGTGGGTGGGGCTGGTCTCAGCTGCCAGCCTTAGACCTGAGTTGGTGAGTTGTGCTGTTTTTGTTCGGCTTCGTGTTTGTGGTGGTGCCATGTTTTTATAGTGGGTGTCAGTTTGCTTATTGTGTGGTTTGGAGGGGTTTAAAGTGGCTGATGTTGCAGCTGTGGTTAGGTTCTGTTTTGTGGTTGTGCCTCGTTATCATTGTGGGTTCGGATTTGCTTTTTGAATGGTTGTGTGGTGGTGATGTCATGTGTTATCATGAGTTTGGGTCTATCATTCTTGGTGGTTGGGACTCGTCTGTCAATCAAGGCGGGTTTCCAAATGGTTGGTAGGCGAGAGGTATCATCTCGTTTGTTTATGCTGTGGGGGCGTTTTTCTATCTCAATGGCTTCTCTGATTATTCTGTTGTTAAAATGTTCAATTTTGGTGATAGTTTTGGTTTTTTTAAAATCAATTTCATGTCCCGTGGCTTCAAAGTGTTGGACCAGGGATGAAGTTTGTTCTCCTTTTCTGAGTGAGTTTTTGTGCTCTTCAATGCGTGCACTTACTGTATTCTTCTGTTGGTCTGTCCGATGTATGTGGTGGGACAGGTGGAGCATGGGATTTCGTATACTCCTTGGTTTTCTAAGCCAATTATGTCCTTGGGGTTTCTTAGGATGGTGGATATTTTTCTGTCTGTGTAGAATGCTGTTTTGATGTTGTGTTTTTGGAGGACCTTGCTGATTCTGTCTGTGGTCCCTTTTAAGTATGGGAGGAGGGCTTTGCCATTTTCTTGTTCTCTGTCTTGGGGTTTTTGTGGTGTCTCTCTTCGGATTAAGTTGCTTCTCCCAGAAGAAGGAAGCAGAAGCCTCCAGCCTGATGATGACGGATGGGATTCCGTCGAAATGTCACCCCTACACCTTTAGTTCTACGCGGGGAAAAACCCGAATAACCAAAGATCCACATACGAACACCCGCGGAAACCTCAGAAAACAAATATCTTACCTCTACGGGGAGGAAATCCACCAGCTAACTAGGACCTATGAAAAACTCAAAGTACGAAGAGCTTCCATTCTGTGTGACCTCACATTCCTATGCAACTGCCGAGATCAAAATTTAATCCCCACATCCTTCCAATTGAAATTCCACTCCAACTCTGCAGCCATCAAACGCATCCTGATAAGAACTGAACTGGCCCTAATCAGAAATGAACTACACACAAAAAGATTCCTCCTGGACCGAATCAACAGAGACCTCCTCACACTTCACCTCAAACTCAGCAACAAGATCCACCCCACACTTTGGGACAAATTCAAACAAATCGCTGTCTGGAGAGCTGAAACAGAGACTGCCTACAAAACAGACACACACACCAATAAACTCTGAAGACTAAAGGAATGCCAGAAACAAACCCCTCCTCTCTCACAGCAACACATGAAACAAACTGTGCACAACATCTCAGATAGGATTCTCACCAAAGCTGAAACCAATGTCCTGTCTAAAGGATTTAATTTTGCAGTCGCTCCCAAACACATTCCCACGGAAACCATTATATGCGGAGTCGAATCCAGCCTGACCAAAATTAACCCTGATGACGCCAACAAAATCAGACTCGAAGTGACCAACATCCTCTGCACCAGCAAACCACCCAAAAGCAACTTACCCAAAGAGGAACAGACAGCACTACTTAACCTAAAAAATGACACCAGCATAATCATTCTGCCAGCAGACAAAGGCAACGCCACGGTGGTAATGAACTCATCTGACTACCATACCAAATTATCCAACCTACTCCGAGACTCCACATACAAACTCCTCAAGACAGATCCCACCACCTACCTGGAAAAAACCACAAAATCCAAAATAAAAGCCACCCCCATCAGTGAAGAGATCCAGAAAACAATCATTCCCAGAGAAAAATCATCCAGATGTCCTAAGCTCTATGGTCTGCCCAAGATACACAAAGAAGGAACCCCACTCAGACCCATAGTCAGCTCCATAGGCTCACCTCTACAAAATCTAGCCAAATTTCTTGCTAAACAACTACAGCCTTACGCAAATTCCATCACCTCACACGTACAAGATTCATTCCATTTCATAGAGATCATAAGTAAACTAAACTTACAGCCCTGTGACCTACTTGTGAGCTTCGATGTCGTATCCCTCTTCACCCAAGTGCCAATCAAAGAAGCCTTGACAGCTATCCGAAATAAATACAACCCCCCAAAACACATCCTAGATCTGACCAACCACTGCCTATCTAACACATACTTCATCTACAATGGACAAAGATACAAACAAATGGAAGGAGCACCCATGGGATCACCCCTTTCACCTGTCATCGCAAACCTCTACATGGAACACTTTGAAACCCTCGCTCTAGAAAAATCCAACCACAAACCCAAACTCTGGCTCAGATACGTAGATGACACCTTCGTAATCTGGCCACACGGCAAAGAAAAACTGGATGACTTCCTCACACACCTCAATAGCCTACACCCCAAAATACAATTCACCATGGAAACAGAAGCTAACAATCAACTTCCCTTCCTTGATGTCTTAGTCTACAAGAAATCCAACGGCTCCGTAGGACACACTATCTACCATAAAAAAACACACACAAACCGCTATCTGAATGCACTCTCACACCACCACCCAGCACAGATCAACTCCGTAGCCAAGACACTCATCTCCAGAACAAAACACCTAGCTGACGAACAACACCAAAAAACCGAACTACACACTCTCACTAATGTACTAACAGCCAATGGATTCCAAAGAAACACGATTACCAACTTAATCCGAAGAGAGACACCCACAAAAACCCAAGACAGAGAACAAGAAAATGGCAAAGCCCTCCTCCCATACTTAAAAGGGACCACAGACAGAATCAGCAAGGTCCTCCAAAAACACAACATCAAAACAGCATTCTACACAGACAGAAAAATATCCACCATCCTAAGAAACCCCAAGGACATAATTGGCTTAGAAAACCAAGGAGTATACGAAATCCCATGCTCCACCTGTCCCACCACATACATCGGACAGACCAACAGAAGAATAAGTGCACGCATTGAAGAGCACAAAAACTCACTCAGAAAAGGAGAACAAACTTCATCCCTGGTCCAACACTTTGAAGCCATGGGACATGAAATTGATTTTAAAAAAACCAAAACTATCGCCAAAATTGAACATTTTAACAACAGAATAATCAGAGAAGCCATTGAGATAGAAAAACGCCCCCACAGCATAAACAAACGAGATGATACCTCTCTCCTACCAACCATTTGGAAACCTGCCTTGATTGACAGACGAGTCCCAACCACCAAGAATGATAGACCCAAACTCATGATAACACATGACATCACCACCACACAACCATTCAAAAAGCAAATCCGAACCCACAATGATAACGAGGCACAACCACAAAACAGAAACCTAACCACAGCTGCAACATCAGCCACTTTAAACCCCTCCGAACCACACAATAAGCAAACTGACACCCACTATAAAAACATGGCACCACCACAAACACGAAGCTGAACAAAAGCAGCACAACTCACCAGCTCAGGTCTAAGGCTGGCAGCTGAGACCAGCCCATCCACTCAAAACACACCCCCACCCAATCAGAACACACCCACCATTCAAAACACACTCCCACCCAATCAGAACACACTTACTCCCCCACCCAATCAGAGCAACCTCCACCACAGAACACACCCCCTCTGGCAGTTTAAAAAAGAGGAACAAACAGCCACATGCTTCTCCCAGAAGAAGGAAGCAGAAGCCTCCAGCCTGATGATGACGGATGAGATTCCGTCGAAACGTCGCCCCTACACCTTTAGTTCTACGCGGGGAAAAACCCGGATAGCAACATCCTAGCCTAAACATGAATGGGAATGGAACTGCTACATTGCTGAAGTGAAAATAATATCCATATTGAACACATTGAATTACTGCAGGTATAGATTGTCATATGTTTTTATCAGGTGAAACATTTTAATAATAAATTCTACCTTCTTTTCTTCACTAATGATGATGATAACTGTATTGCATAGGATCACTGCACATGAAGATGGAAAGTTCCCATGCCATCTGATCTGAGAACATCCAAGAATCATAAATAATTTTACAGATGTCATCTTAGTATCCCTTTGTATGAACTTTGCGAAATCTTGGGAGCAGGCAATTACCCACCATTTTCCAAAGATCTGGAAAAAGGCAAATATGGTTATGTTCAAAAGAGAGAAAGGAGGGGTGGGAAGGATCCAGGTAATTGCAGACTGCATCTTGTTGCAGATGTCAGGGAAAACTCTGGAACAGACTTTTAAGCAGTTTGTGAGCACTGGGTCAGAGTGTGTTTATCAAGAATGAATCATGGCAAAATCACAGAACAATTTACCTAATGTATGCGTTTTGGTATGTGGTCATCTCTACTATTGCAAACTGTATCACAACATTTTAAAGCTACAGATTCTGGCATATAACTGTATTTCTCTTCACTTTTATTATTTTTAAAATGAGAGTTAGTGATGTCTGTATGAAAAAAAAAATGAAATGCTTTCATTTTCAGATGTTTCAAGACCTAGATAATCAGATGGATTCCCCATTGAATGCCCTATTTCAGCTGAACTGATTATGATTTCAAAATTATTTGGCAGACATTACTTGCATTTATTACCAGTAGTGTTTTCCAGAATTCTATATCAATTCCATGAACAGCTAGTGAGCGTGAATTTGATAAGACCCTGATTTGGACACAATTCCAATAGCATGCTGTGAGAATGGCAGACTATGTGCTGTGGGGATAACCCTGAGGCAAGGCCTGACAGCCAGGAGGTGATCCCAAGCTAATGGAGCTTTCCTGAACAAGGAAAAAGTCACAAATTACGCACTGGAGCATTGGAAGGCAGCTCCTTGCAACAAAACCCAGAGGATCCAAAATTGACTGCAGAAGGATATGGTTTTCCTACACACAATTGCGAGAACAATTTACTAGAGATAAAAAGTTTACTGGAATTGAACATAAGATAGAATTTAAAATTGAATTATACACGAATGAACATATGATTGCAAAATGCATTAAAATGCTGGTGATGACCTATAAAGCCCTAAATGGCATGGGCCCAGATTATCTGAGGGAGCACCTGCTGCCAGTGTCAATTTCCCATCATCCTGTGCGCTCCGACAGGGAGGACCTCCTCAGGGTACCACTGGTCAAGGATTGTCAGCTGGCGGTCCCCAGGGTGAGGGCGTTCTCTGTGGGCGTGCCTGCCCTATGGAATCAACTGCCAACAGAACTCCGGACTGCCCCCGACCTTCGTTCATTTTGCCGGAACCTAAAAACCTGGCTCTTTGATCTATCTGGCCTGGACTGAGGGTGTTCTGAACCAGCCCTCTTCCGGCCTTGTAGTAAGGCAAACCCCTATTCAAACAGAAGAGACTGGAGAGCGTCCAAGGCTGAAAAGCGTCTGCCAAGATTTATTCTCAATTAACAGAACAAGAAACAAAAACACTGGAACTTGAATCCTCAAGCGGAAGGGTTGCTTTCAGCAACCAGCCCTTCCCCAAACACTCCTTTTATTTAGAGCTCAGGGCGTGGTCTCCCTGTGCCTCCTCCCGAGGAGACCCGCAGCCTTTCTCTGCTTGGTCCTGCTCGACTGCCTCCTGCGTCGGGCGTCCTTGAACAGGACCAGCTGTGGGTCATCATCCTCCGCACTATCGGGCTCACGCAGCTGAGAAGAGGGCCCCGGCTGGGAGCTCTGCCAAGCCTCCAAACCATCATCAGCCGGTTCGTCTCCCTCCTCCCCCTCATCTGAGTCATCCGATACATCGGAGCCGGCTGTCGGACCCACAGGCTGGCCCTGAGTCACAACAGAGGGGTTTTAATGATTTTAAATTGTGATTTTAATTTTTTGGGGCTATACTTAATTTTATTTTATTTTAATTTTATATTGTATTGTTTTTAAATTTTGCCCTGTAAACTGCCCCGAGTCCTTCGGGAATAGGGCGGTATATAAACTGAATAAATAAATAAACTGTTGCACAGATTTGAAATGGAAGAAGGACAAGTTAAAGACTGCATGAGAAAATGGGTTAAGAACATGGCTTATAACATACAGATGCGTCCATGGGAAGAAATGTGGGGAAAAGAACTGCAATTTACGTTGTGTTCTAATTTCAGAGAGAGGTTGTATTAAATATTGTACCATTGGTACATGACTCCAGACAAATTATCTAAGATGTATAAAAGTATATCATATCAATACTGGAAATATGAAAAACATGAAGGGAGATTTTACCATGCATGGTGAACTTATGAAAAAAAATGGATACAAATATATAGAAATCAAAGAATTTTAAATGTTAATATTAAGATGAAATCTGAAATTTTTTTACTGGGGCATTTGGACAATCAATTAGAAAGACCTTATGGAAGATTGATTTTATATATGGTAACTGCATCAAGATTACTGTGTGCACAACAATGGAGAAATCCCAAAATACTCACAATGGAGGAATGGATTATAAAGGTGGCAGAATGAGCAGAAATGGCAAAACTGACGTGTCTGATCAGGGACAAAACAGGAAGTACCTTTATAAAAACTGGAAACCTTGTATAGACGTCTTGCTAAAAAAGTGAAATGGTGATTTCTGGTTTTGCTGATTGAACAAAGGATTGAATATGGAGCAGAAGGGATCTTTGTAGTGTAATTTTAAATAGGGAGGAGGGATAAGAATTTTACAGCTGCTGCAAAGAAGGTTGGAAATTGTTTCCTTTTCCTAACTGCTTTATGTTTTATACTTTTTTCTTTTTTTTCTAACACACACACATATATACATACACATACATGTCTATCTTTTATCTATGTAAAATCTTCAGTTAAAATTATATATACGTATGGAGAAACACACACACATACATCAAGTTACATTCTCTCCTTTCATTCAGGAATAGTGGGGAAAGTTGAAGTTTGTATTAAGTGTTATGTGAAAAATTCAACTATTATATCACATGCACATAATCTGATATTTTTCTTATTTGCCATTACATGAACATTAATACCAGCTATTCCTCTGTAGCAAATGCATATGTGCATACTTTCCCTAAAGCACTAAAGAACCACATTTTTAGCTAGCAAGGGAAAAAATTGATTTTGTGTGGTATTATTAGGTGTCAAACAGCTATAACCAATTTTAAAACTGGTTACATAATTGACATAATTGCTTATGCAAATTACATAAATACTACAGAGTATATAAGATTCACAACGTGGCCTTCTAAACATTGCTGGTAGCTGAGGACAGTGACAATGGTAGCCACTTAAACTAGCAAAGTTTGTACTGACTGTAATCAACACCACTGTGTTTTATTCTGAATGACAATAAAATTCCAACAAAATGGATACACACATAACTTCATCAAAAAGTCCCTGACCACTCAACCCAATATAGCACAACCAAAACAAACCCTAAAAAGAATTACACTGCCATACATCAAGAACATCTCAGAAGCCACAAATAGATTACTATAGCCACATGGAATCAGTGTAGCACATAAGCCAACTAAAGCCCTTCAAAACATCCTATATAAACCCAAAGATCTAGTCACCCAGAAGAAAAACTAGGAGTCATCAATAACATACAATGTAAGAATTGCAACAATCACTATGTAGAAAAAACAGGCAGACTGGCAGAACACATCCATGAACACCAACTGGCAGTCAAAAGGCATGATGAAAATTCTTTAATTTGATAACATATAGACAGATTTATCCAAAGTTTCAATTGGGAAAATGTGACAATCCCAGACCAGGCCAAATCCAAAAATGTCAGGGAATTTCTAGAAGCCTGGAGCTCTGACAAATCAGCCATCAATAGACACATAGACGTTAATAACATCTATACATTATGCAAAAGAGACAATCAACCAGCCCAAAAGAGAAAAAGACTCCAGCACCTGTCCACTAGTAATCAGCACTCAGATCAGCTCCAAGGTCACCTTCAGACCAATAATCAAGTAAGCAATACTCCGATCAAGAAACTGCCACAGAACCATTAGTAAACAGCTCAACCAAAGAATCCCTAAGACTGCCCCCACCCACACAGACAGGCAAGATATCAGAACATAAACTGTCAGCAAACAGCACTCCTTACTAGCACTGATGATGTTACCTAGTTAGGGTAATAAAACGTCTGCAAGAAAACAAGCTCAGAGAGTACCAAGGTCTTTTGACAATAAAAACAAAATCGCTCAGATCTGGGCCTGCCTGGACTCTGACTGGGCAGAGTCTGACGTGGAGGAATCGGACGGTCTTGAGCATGTTATCTGGACTGAGTTCGATCCTGTTTCCCCTGATGATGTGGACAGGATCATGGGGAGGCTGAGCTCCACCACCTGTTTGTTGGATCTGTGCCCCTCCTGGCTGGTTTATGCGGCCCGGGAGGAGACACGAGGCTGGTTCCAGGCAGTAATAACTGCTTCTTTGAAGGAGGGTGTCTTCCCCACTGCCTTGAAGGAGGCGGTGGTGAGACCCCTCCTCAAAAAGCCTGTCCTGGACCCGGCTGTTTTAAATAACTATCGTCCAGTCTCCAATCTTCGCTTTTTGGTGAAGGTTGTTGAGAGTGTGGTAGCGCATCAGCTTCCTCTGTTCCTGGAGGAAACTGATTATCTGGACCTGTACCAATCGGGTTTCAGGCTCGGACACAGCATGTCCGAGATGGCATTGGTCGCGCTGGTGAATGATCTCTGGCGGGTTCGGGACAGGGGTTGTTCCTCTGTCCTAGTCCTATAAGATCTCTCAGCGGCTTTTGATACCATCGACCATGGTATCCTACTGCGGCGGCTCAGGGAGTTGGGAGTGGGAGGCACCGTTTTATGGTGGTTCTCCTCCTATCTCCTGGGCCGCTCACAGTCGGTGTTGACGGGAGGGCAGAGATCCGCCCCGAGGCCTCTCATTTGTGGAGTTCCTCAGGGGTCAGTTCTCTCGCCCCTCCTGTTCAACATCTATATGAAGCCGCTGGGTGAGATCATTCGTGGTTTTGGGGTGGGGTATCATCAGTATGCTGATGATACCCAACTTTTTCTCTCCACCCCGAACCAACCCAGCGATGCCCTCACCATGATGTCCCGTTGCCTGGAGGCGGTTCAGGTCTGGATGGGGAGAAACAGGCTTTGTCTCAATCCTGCCAAGACTGAGTGGCTGTGCATATCAGCATCTCGGGTTAACCAGACTATTCCACCTTTAACGATGGGGGGTGAGGTGTTACCCCCCCATTGATAGGGCTCGCAACTTGGGCATCCTCCTGAATTCACGGCACAATTTTGAAGACCATATAGGAGCCGTGACCAGGGGGGCTTTTGCCCAGGTTAGCCTGGTGCGCCAGTTGCGACCCTACCTGGACTGAGATGCCCTATGCACAATTACTCATGCGCTCGTGACCTCCCATTTAGACTACTGCAACGCTCTCTACATGGGGCTGCCCTTGAGGACCACTCGGAGGCTTCAGCTGGTGCAGAATGCGGCTGCGCGAGTTGTGATGGGGGTTTCCCAATACTCGCATGTAACACCTCTACTCCGTGAGCTGCATTGGCTCCTCGTTGCCCTCTGGGTGAGATTCAAGGTGCTGGTGATGACCTATAAAGCCCTAAATGGCTTGGGTCCAGGATATCTGAGGGAACACCTGCTGCCAGCATCAAGTTCCCTTCGTCCAGTGCGCTCCCACAGGGAGGGTCTTCTCAGGGTGCTGGCGGTAAAAGATTGCCGGCGGATAACACCCAGGGGGAGGGCCTTCTCAGTGGGTGTGCCTGCCCTCTGGAACCAGCTGCCCGTGGAGCTTAGGACTGCTCCCGACCTTCGTTCATTTCGCGGGGACCTGAAGACCTGGCTCTTTGAGCTCTCTGGTCCAGGCTGAGAATTTTAATTTTAATTGGGGTTTTTACTTTTTTTAGGGATTGATTTAATCTTTAATTGTTTTTAACTTTTGTATTCCTTGTTTTAAATACCCTGTAAACCACCCTGAGTCCTTCGGGAAAGGGCGGTATATAAATCCAATAAAATAAAATAAAATAAAATAATAAAATAAAATAAAATAAAATAAAATAAAATAAAATAAAATAATAAAATAAAATAAATAAAATAAAATAAAATAAAATAAAATAAAATAAAATAAAATAAAATAAAATAAAATAAAATAAAATAATAAAATAATAAAATAAAATAAAATAAAATAAAATAAAATATAAAATAAAAAAATAAAATAAAATAAAAAAAATAAAATAAATAAATAAATAAAATAAAATAAAATAAAATAATTATAAAATAAAATAAAATAAAAAAATAAAATAAAAAATAAAATCTTCACTGGGACCTATTTCACTGAAATATCTGTAAGTTCTCTTTAGGTACAAATGAAATTCTTGTCCAAGTTTGCCACTAGCAGAAGTACAATATTAAATTGCATTTATTGTACTGTATGTTGTATATATCTGTATTTTTCCACCATCAAAAATGATACCAGCTAAAGCATACAACAACTCAAAGAAGTAATGCAAGACCAGAAGATGTGGAGAGATCTGGCCCATAGAATCACCAAGAGTCAGACATGACTTAATGGACACACCACCACCACCACCACCACCACCACCATCATCATCATTATCATCATCCATGCTATTCATGTTTCATGTTATTTGTTCTATCCAGCTTAGTGATAGTTGAATTTAAGTAAATTATTGAAGTTTCATAATAATAATATGACATTTTATGGGTTTTCAAGGCAATCTGTAAATATGCTAGTAAAAAGGGCTTTCTAGAAACATATGCATAGATTTAATTCCAATGTGTTCTTTGCTTGATATTTTTATTAAACAAGGAATATAATGAGCATGACAATATTAGTTTATGATGCAAGACATATATCTAACAGGAAACAATATGGAAATTCCAAAATTTTATTGCATAGTGATTTTTTTTCTAATGTAATTAAATTTCTAATGAAAAGATTGCTGGTGATGGAGAATCTTGCCAACTGATGCTTTAGTCCTAAGAGATATAGCAGGGAGGTACACTACAGAAGCTTTAATTTCATCACTATGATTTTTGCATAACACTTTGTTTTGTTTCATTGAATGAAAATACCTGGTAGTCTAATATATTGTATTCTTTAGGACTGGCATTATTAGATTCCACTTCTTATGGATTTATAGTATTGCCATATAAATACCATACTTACTTGTTATAAAGAAGAATGAATGAAGATTGTTATGGAAGTATCAAGCTGCATTTATTTTGTTCAACATAGCATGTATGAAGGGTACAAGATAAAATGTGCTCTTGAGAATACTTAAACATATTATTTGACTTCACTAGGAATGGAGCAGAAGGAAAATATATTAGAGAAGTGTGTTTATATTATGGAGAAAGAAGTAAACTTCTCATAGATTTGTTGGCCCGAGAGCCAAATGTAATAAAACACTTCAAAAATAAACAAAGTTTAATCAGTTTCCACAGCAGATAGGATTATTATTATTACTATATTAAAAAAAAACACCCTACAGTCTATGTATGTAAATCATAGTGAGTCTGGTTCAACAGAATATCTAGCTGCAAAATTTTCTCCATTTGCAATTTTGGGGGATTTTGCCATTTTTTTAAAAAAAGAATGCTTTTATTGATGTAATAGTAATATTATCAGTTCATGGGATGACAGAAACAATACTGATGGAAATACATAATAATTTTCTAATCAGATATTTAATATCCTAGTTAGAAGTGTCCAACTTTGATAGGTTTAAAGGGTACACCTGGCTGGGCATTCCATCTTGAGAACTTCTTTTGAAAATAGGTGACCCATTTTGGGAGGAACTGTTTTCAAAGGCAGCTTTATATAGAATAAATTACCACATTTAAATCTGCCTGTTATTAGAACATGTACTGTTTTATGATAGATGATAAGACACTTGATCTAATTTCTAAAGAAAGAAATATGGCTATAACACTAGAATTGGGGGGAAAAAACCTAGGAAAATTTTCTCTGAACCAATAGAACTACTTTGATGTAGACCACGGGTGTCAAACTTGCGACATATGTCGACTTTTTTCCCATTGCTGGCAAAGGGGAGGGCATGATTTTGGCATGATGCATCCGGCCCGCAGGCTGGCAGTTTGACACCCCAGTTTGGTCTCAGTTGTACCTCATTTCCACATTGCACCTACATGTGCTGAAGACATGAAGCGTCACCTAGAATAGGTTATATATCAGCTTTTTGGATAAAAACCAAACAGCCTAGAGTTCTCACATTTAGTTGGGATTCAGCTTCACGTTATTGGCCTTGTCTAAGCCATGATTGTATTCAGAAGTGATAAATTTCTTGTTAAAGATCATGCAATGAAAAGAGAAAAAGAGAGCAATATTTTGAGGTTCTCCACAATTTAGAAAGGGTAAAATGCATTTTTAAAGTTCAAAAACCAGTTAGTAAAATTTAGTAGGCAAGGGTGCGTGTAAAAAGTCATCTTTCAACTTCCACTTGACATAGTTTACTATTGTAAATAATATTCCTACTATCATTATCCCACAGCTGAGAACAATTTGTTGTCTGGCATATCAAGTCATAAAACAGATCATTAGTAGTAGAGTACTTACAGTGTGGAGACATTTCCAGGAGCATGCAGAATTTCTCACAGTATTGAGAAAGTCAACACTATTCAAATTTTAAATACAGGTTCCCATAGTAATACCTGTAAGAAAACAACTTGGGGAGGGGAGTATATTATACAACTGCAATAACAAACCTCTCCTTGAAATATTGGTTACTTTACTATCTATAGAAGTGTAATAGGAGGAATTGCAGAGAATCTCAAAGAAATAAAGCCCATTGACTAAAACCAAAAACAGATGTTCCAGAACTGTTCCTGGATTTCTCCTGATGAATCTTTAGCCAGATTTTAAAATAATCTGCTAAGACACAGGTCACAAAAATGGTCATCATGAAACATGGTCTTTAATATCAACAAATGACAACATTAGGCCCCTGCTTCTGACAATATTAGACTTTGCAGGTATTATTGTGATTATAGATATTTGAATTAAATATCAGGTTAAAACACAGAGCAAGCAGAGGGGAGGAAAAAGTAATTATAATAGTTTATTCTCAACAATAAAATCTATGTTGATATGATTTCAGAACTTTTGCTTTTGCAAGCCTCTTCAAACCAATAAAAACTTAAAATGTGATACAAACAATATATAAATCTTCAGACCTGTTGGCTTACTTCTAAGACACTTTAGTTCTCAAGTTGAACCACAGCTTCACTGACCTTTGGAAAACTTACAAATAGACATAGTTGTGTTTTTTTCAAGTAAGACTAATCCTGTACACCTATCTATTTCAATTCATGAAAATACCCCTAACAAATCAGTTAGGTTTTGCGTATATAAACTTTGACACAGACATTAGATTGGAGCATGTGGCTTTATAATGAAATAAGCTCAAGTTTCATCATCTTATATTCTGAAGGGCAGAATCAATAATTTGTGTTGTCATGAATCTGCTACAATTCAGTTGTGGCAATTCAACCTCTGTAGCAGTTCAACATCTTCATATTCAAAGATTTTTTTGTAGAGTTTGTTTATATATTAATTGCCTGCCATCCAATGTGGTGGAAAATAATTCCATGGTGAGAAAACACATTATGGAAGTGCATGGTGAATTGACCTAAAACAGAAATGTAAATTTTAGTATTTGTTTTTTGATGTTGCGTAAAAATGATCTGATGAGATATTAATAAAATCTAATCTCATGCTTATTGAAAATGTGTTCTGCCATAGTACCTTGGGACATGGTTGTGTTCTTTAATATGTGGTGTGTATCTTGTGTTGGGGGAAATCCAATATGTTGATTAAGTTCAATGGCTGTATATCTATTAATAGAAATTGGAACATGTTGTGGTTTTGCATTCTTTATAGCTAATCCTTACAATGAATATATATATATATATATATATATATATATATATATATATATATATATATATATATATATATATATATATATATATATATATATACACACACACACACACACACACACACACACATACATAGGGGTTTGTTTGTTTAATTCCAGATGTTACCAAATCATGATCAGGTAAGTTGGGTATTGCAATATGTGATTCATTCTGTAGACTAAGACTTGTCCTGCAGCTATCAAGGCAATTTAGAGGTCTAATTAAATAGCAGACATAGTAATATGGAACACTTCTAGGACAGAAAAATCCTCTAGCCTGAAGCTGCACCTAAGGCTATCATTATTCCCCAGTCCTTAATCCAACAGAAAAGTCCTGTGACAAAGAGGTAAAACCTTTGGCAAACTAGACAGGAAACAAAGAGATCATAACAAAACAGAGGCAGAAGGCTTCCTTTGCATCAAAGATGCACCCTCAGTGATAGCTCGTTTTTTAATGGGATTAGTTTCTGACCTTTCAACTTCTGCAAATGATTTTGTAGAAAAATAGAAAATGCAGAATAGGATAAAAAAAACCCTCAAACTCAAACGTACTAAATCAGATCCAAAAATTGTCACTCTCTTGTCACATGATTAGTTATCTGAGTCAAAGATCTACAAAATGTTGATCACTGACCAGTGGAAAAGTTCTGACTGTACTCATGAATCTCAGACTAAATTCTTTCTATAAGTGATACCAGTAATGTCATGAATAATGTTTCCAGTGATGTGATTTTATTTATTTATTTTATCCATTTATTTGAGTTATTTAAATTATTTATACTGTTGCCCATTTCACAAAAGTGATTCTGGGTGCCTTCAAAGATTAAAAATCTGTGGGGAAAAAAAATCAAGTACTCTTGTCACACATTCTTCCCACCATAATCAGGACAAAAACTAGATTCTGTGGAATCAGTTATCTTAAGAACAATGCCAAAGAGGTTTTCAAAATAAACATTTCCCCACAACCAATTTTACATATTTATTTTCTTAAACACCATAAAGAATAACGTTGTGCTTTGAGTGTTTTGGGGGACAGGATTATTGAATAAATACTTGAGGGAAAAATGTTTAGAGAAATGATTTAGCAAAAAAAGACCAGTAATTCTTCAATGAAATATAAGCAGCAGAAGAGTTGGGGAGGTTGAAAATCACTTCTAGACAATATGGGTACCACCACAACTCTAATAAAATAAATAAATAAATAAAATGGATCACCTATAAATGACTGTGTCAGTTTTCTACAAGGTAATACCTTCCTGGTTTCTAAGATCTGAAGGCCTCTGTACCATTATCCTGTTGGAATTCAGTCTGGGTCTGTTCTACCTTATCCAGACCCACACAGCTAGAAACCAGACTAGTAGTGATTCTTAGATGGAGCCCATGTCAATGAATCCAGCTATTATTATTATTAAATTTGTTTGCCATCCATTTTACTGCAAGGTGACTTTGGGCACTTACAACATTAAAAACAACAAATAATGTATGGGGGGAGGGGTTTGAGGTGAGATCTCCTTTTCATCTATTAACCAGCCCCAGTGTGATACTCAGCCATTGGGGCCCCCAGCCAACAGGCAGAGCCAGGTCTTCAGGTTCTTATGGAAGGTCAGGAGAGTGGAAGCCAATTTTACCTCAGGGGGCAAGCTGTTCCAAAGGGCCATAGCCATAGCAGAAAATGCACTTCTCCTGAACCCGCCAGTTGGAATTCCCTGACTGACAGGGTCCACACCACTGAAGGAGACATGTCAAATTTCATAACTCTGCTTTCCATGCCATGTATCAGGCTTGGGAGGTCTTTCCAGATGGTTCCTCATTTTTACAGAGAGGACACAGTTGTTCCAAGTGATTGCAGGTGGATCATCCTCAAGTATTTGAGTGCTTGTAGCTTTTTCAGGCTGAGGTCCAGCTGTTCTTACAAGGTTTCCCATCATACTCCTTTAAGTCAAAGTTGGCCATGACAAACAAATTATTCTTTATATAATGCAGAATTACCGTATATACTTGAGTATAAGCCGACTCGATTATAAGCCGAGACCCCTAATTTTACCCCAAAAAACTGGAAAAAGTTGGTGACTCGAGTATAAGCCGAGGCTGGGAAATGCAGCAGCTCACGGTAAATTTCAAAAATAAAAATACAGGTAGATAACAATAAAATTGCTTTAATTGAGGCATGTGGAAAAGAGGGTCAACAAAAACAATATATTATCAGTATATTCAACAAAAACAATATATTATCAGTATATTCAACAAAAACAATATATTATCAGTATATTCAACAAAAACAATATATAATATTAAAGTATTAACAATAACTTTAAATGTACAAAAACCTTAACTCAATAAGCAACCAAGCTAAAACACAAGCATCAAAATCCTTCAAAACTGGATTCCTCCTCCTCATCTGTATCTGCAAACAGAGCTGCAGCTGTAGCTGGTGTGAGGTTATCATCATATACATTGTCACAGAGTTCGCTGTCATCACTATCACAGTTGTCCTCCTCATGCAAAGCAGTGTCTTCACTGCCATCCATAGCATTACTTATGCCACATTTCCTGAAGGCGTGCTTCACCATGTCCTCTGGAATCTCTTCCCATGCATCACGAACCCACTTTGCTATCAGTTCTATGTCAGGCTTCATCATATTTCCACCTTTTGTTAGTCGGGCTTGACCAGATGACATCCATTCGCACCACATCTTTCGCACACGGTCTTTGAAAGGTTTATTTAAACACACATCTAAGGGCTGTAATACAGATGTAAGCCCACCTGGAATAACGGCTAAAGTAACTTGAGAAGACTTTGCCAATCTTTTTATGTCATCAGATGTGTGGGCTCTGAACATATCCCAAACTAGCAATGATGGTTTTTTCTTTAAGGCTGCTCCTGGTCGTCCATTCCAAACTTCTTCCAGCCACTTTTTTGTTCCATCTTCATCCATCCAGCCTTTAACATGTGGGCGCACTGTAATTCGTGGTGGGAATTTGACCTTTTTAGGCAAGGTCTTTCTTTTAAAAATAATGACAGGCCGCAGCTTAGTTCCATTAGCCAAACATGACAGAACAACTGTAAAATGGTTTTTCTCATTACCTGTGGTTCTGAGTAAAACAGTTTTGTCTCCCAAACTTGCCACGGTTCTGTTGCTTGGAAGATCAAAGGTCATAGGTGTTTCATCCATATTCCCAATATCTCCCAGGTCATAGTTATGGATCTTTCTTTGTTTTATGATGAATGAATGGAATGACATCACTTTTTCATCAAGGTCTTTTGGCAACTTCTGTGAAATCTTTGTTCTTTGCCGCAAACATAGGCCATACCTATTCATGAAGCCTGTACACCATCCTGCTGACGCAACAAAATTTTCAATGCCTGGTACTTTTAATTTGTCATCTTTAGCCATTTGAAGGGCACGTAAGCGAATTCCCATGCGTGTTACGCAGTAACCATTTTGACGACACTCCATAACCCATTCATGCAATTCAGTCTCTAGAGCCACATATGGAGTTGTTAAACCACGTCGAGCTTTTTTTGCCTTTGGAATCTTTTCCAACTCAGCTTTCATTTTCCGCCACTCCCTCACTTGTTTTTCATCAACACCAAATTCCCTACCTGCAATACTGTTATTGCTTTTTTCTGCTCTTAACACAACCTTTAGTTTGAAAGCAGCTTCGTATGACCTGCGTCTTTGTTTTGGTGCAGGAATACTAGAAGTACTGGGCTCCATTGGTGCAGGAGTACTAAAAGTACTGGGCTCCATTGGTGCAGGAGTACTAGAAGTACTGGGCTCCATTGGTGCAGGAGTACTAGAAGTACTGGGCTCCATTTCTAACAGGAATGGGGTGGTCTGCTAGGGAGGCGGCAGTCAAGCGTTGTTTCCCTCCTCAGTCAAGCTTGTTTCCCTCCTCGTGCGTGCGTGTGTGTGGGGGAGGGGCTTGTTTCCCTCCTCAGTAAAGCTTGTTTCCCTCCTCGTGCGTGCGTGTGTGTGGGGGGGAGGGGCTTGTTTCCCTCCTCAGTCAAGCTTGTTTCCCTCCTCGTGCGTGTGTGTGTATGTGGAGGGAGGGGCTTGTTTCCCTCCTCAGTCAAGCTTGTTTCCCTCCTCGTGCGTTTGTGTGTGTGTGGGGGGGAGGGGCTTGTTTCCCTCCTCAGTCAAGCTTGTTTCCCTCCGTCTCTCTCTCTCTCTGTGTGTGTGTGTGTGTGTGTGTGTGTGTGTGTAAAGCCTTGTTTCCACGTGGGCCCCGGGCTGCGCCCCCGGTGACTCTGCTCCCTCCCCTCCCCTCCCCTCCGGGCCGGGCTTCTCGCCGGCGGGCTGGTGCTGGTCCCCGGGCGAGGAAGCGAGCAAGCAGGCGTGCGGCAGTGGCATTTTCGGGGCGGCACGGGTGAGCGATGGGGGGGGAAAGCACGGGTGAGCGATGGGGGGGGAAAGCACGGGTGAGCGACTCCGCTCCCTCCCCTCCCCTCCGGGCCGGGCTTCTCGCCGGCGGGCTGGCTGGCTGGTGCTGGTCCCCGGGCGAGGAAGCGAGCAAGCGGGCGAGCGGCAGTGGCATTTTTGGGGCGGCACGGGTGAGCGATGGGGGGGGAAAGCACGGGTGAGCGACTCCGTTGTTCGCCCGCTGAACAGCTGATGGGCGTGGGCGTGGCCGGGCTGTCCCCAGAGCCGGGCGGGATCCACCGGCGTTCAGCGTTCGCCCGCCGAACAGCTGATGGGCGCGGGCGTGGCCGGGCTGTCCCCAGAGCTGGGCGGGATCCACCGGCATTGGGTGTTCGCCCGCCGAACAGCTGACGGGCGCGGGCCTGGCCGGGCTGTCCCCAGAGCCGGGCGCCTTCCACCGGCGTTCGGCATTCACCCGCCGAACAGCTGATAGGCATGGGCGTGGCCGGGCTGTCCCCAGAGGTAAACTTCGTGACCCACCCAGCCCATGCATAAAACAGAAATGAAAAGTCTTAAAAAAGTTTTGTGCGGTTAAATAAACAGCATTTGCATATTGTTTCTCCATGGAGCACCGACAAAATTCGCTCGAATTAAGGAACGCCGGTAAAAGAACAAGTCTGTGAAAGCGGGCGAGAATTCATTTCTTTTAAACCGGCTGCAAGTACCAGGAGCCAAAGGCAGCCTCTCCGAAAGCCTCACACTGAAAGCGGGCGAGAATTCATTTCTTTTAAACCGGCTGCAAGTACCAGGAGCCAAAGGCAGCCTCTCCGAAAGCCTCACACTGAAAGCGGGCGAGAATTCATTTCTTTTAAACCGGCTGCAAGTACCAGGAGCCAAAGGCAGCCTCTCCGAAAGCCTCACACTGAAAGCGGGCGAGAATTCATTTCTTTTAAACCGGCTGCAAGTACCAGGAGCCAAAGGCAGCCTCTCCGAAAGCCTCACACTGAAAGCGGGCGAGAATTCATTTCTTTTAAACCGGCTGCAAGTACCAGGAGCCAAAGGCAGCCTCTCCGAAAGCCTCACACTGAAAGCGGGCGAGAATTCATTTCTTTTAAACCGGCTGCAAGTACCAGGAGCCAAAGGCAGCCTCTCCGAAAGCCTCACACCCAAAGACGCAGGCACGCCCACACCGAGGAACGCCGCCGCTGGCGAGGCTCGCAACATCTGGGGGGGGCGACCGGCAGGCTAGGGCAAGGCTGCTCGCGAGCGAGGGGTATCTGTGCCGACACAGAAACGCTTCTCTCTACGGGTGGGGGAAGGCTCGGCGGCTCCCTGGGTCTATATACGCCTCTGTATGCGCACGCCGCCTCGCGCTCCCGCAAACGAGAAAGAAAGAATGGCAGCGTCTGCGAGCCTCGCCAGCGGCGGCGTTCCTCGGTGTGGGCGTGCCTGAGTCTTTGGGTGTGAGGCTTTCGGAGAGGCTGCCTTTGGCTCCTGGTACTTGCAGCCGGTTTAAAAGAAATGAATTCTCGCCCGCTTTCAGTGTGAGGCTTTCGGAGAGGCTGCCTTTGGCTCCTGGTACTTGCAGCCGGTTTAAAAGAAATGAATTCTCGCCCGCTTTCAGTGTGAGGCTTTCGGAGAGGCTGCCTTTGGCTCCTGGTACTTGCAGCCGGTTAAAAGAAATGAATTCTCGCCCGCTTTCAGTGTGAGGCTTTCGGAGAGGCTGCCTTTGGCTCCTGGTACTTGCAGCCGGTTTAAAAGAAATGAATTCTCGCCCGCTTTCAGTGTGAGGCTTTCGGAGAGGCTGCCTTTGGCTCCTGGTACTTGCAGCCGGTTTAAAAGAAATGAATTCTCGCCCGCTTTCAGTGTGAGGCTTTCGGAGAGGCTGCCTTTGGCTCCTGGTACTTGCAGCCGGTTTAAAAGAAATGAATTCTCGCCCGCTTTCACAGACTTGTTCTTTTACCGGCGTTCCTTAATTCGAGCGAATTTTGTCGGTGCTCCATGGAGAAACAATATGCAAATGCTGTTTATTTAACCGCACAAAACTTTTTTAAGACTTTTCATTTCTGTTTTATGCATGGGCTGGGTGGGTCACGAAGTTTACCTCTGGGGACAGCCCGGCCACGCCTGTGCCTATCAGCTGTTCGGCGGGTGAACGCCGAACGCCGGTGGAAGGCGCCCGGCTCTGGGGACAGCCCGGCCAGGCCCGCGCCCGTCAGCTGTTCGGCGGGCGAACACCCAATGCCGGTGGATCCCGCCCGGCTCCGGGGACAGCCCGGCCACGCCCGCGCCCATCAGCTGTTCGGCGGGCGAACGCCGAACGCCGGTGGAAGGCGCCCGGCTCTGGGGACAGCCCGGCCAGGCCCGCGCCCGTCAGCTGTTCGGCGGGCGAACGCCGGACCCGCGGCCGCGCCAACTGCTGAGGCAGCCGTGGGGAGCCCAGCCGGTGGATCCCGCCCGGCTCTGGAGACAGCCCGGCCACGCCCGCGCCCATCAGCTGTTTGGCGGGCGAACGCCCAATGCCGGTGGATCCCGCCCAGCTCTGGGGACAGCCCGGCCACGCCCGCGCCCGTCAGCTGTTCGGCGGGCGAACACCCAATGCCGGTGGATCCCGCCCGGCTCCGGGGACAGCCCGGCCACGCCCGCGCCCATCAGCTGTTCGGCGGGCGAACGCCGAACGCCGGTGGAAGGCGCCCGGCTCTGGGGACAGCCCGGCCAGGCCCGCGCCCGTCAGCTGTTCGGCGGGCGAACGCCGGACCCGCGGCCGCGCCAACTGCTGAGGCAGCCGTGGGGAGCCCAGCCGGTGGATCCCGCCCGGCTCTGGAGACAGCCCGGCCACGCCCGCGCCCATCAGCTGTTTGGCGGGCAAACGCCGGCGGCCGCGCCAACTGCTGAGGCAGCCGTGGGAAGCCCAGCTGGTGGAACCCGCCCGGCTCTGGAGACAGCCCGGCCACGCCCGCGCCCATCAGCTGTTTGGCGGGCAAACGCCGGCGGCCACGCCAACTGCTGAGGCAGCCGTGGGAAGCCCAGCTGGTGGAACCCGCCCGGCTCTGGAGACAGCCCGGCCACGCCCGCGCCCATCAGCTGTTCGGCGGGCGAACGCCGGACCCGCGGCCCGTGCGGAGCCCAGCCCTCCCTTCTCTCAGCAGCCTGTTCCGAACGAAGGCACAGTTCTTTTTTTTGTTGACTGGAGTATAAGCCGAAGTGGAGTTTTCAGCCCAAAAAAGTGGGCTGAAAAATTCGGCTTATACTCAAGTATATACGGTAAGTTGTGGTCATAACCATCTGTTTAGATGGTTTTAAAAGGAGACAGAACACATTCATAGAGGACTAAGCTATAAACTGCTAGTGATCTGCTGCCTCCTGGATTACAGAGAACAGATTCCCACCTGCTAGGAATCATAAGAAGATGAAGGCTTTGCATGAGAGCTTCCTGGCCTTGTATGTGAGGTTTCTGAAGGTATCTCATTGGCCATTGTGTGATAAGAAATGTTATAGCTGGGACACTAATCTAAATTCAGGACTGTTTTTATGTTCTGTTCATTATTCTTTATGATTTTTCAGTTTTGTATGATCTTGAGCAACTTAAGATTGTTTAAATAAATGAACTGTGTTCAAACACCCTCTTTACTACCTCTAGGTATTCTGAATTTTTAATAACCATGCGTTCCAAGTCTAAAGCACACTCCATCGAAAGAATCACGATACAATGCTCTGGTGCAATTATATCACAATTTATGTTTTACAGGGTTTTACATGAATTAAAGAAAAAAAAATCAGGGAAGCAGGACAAATAGGTAGCATGAAGCAATTGAAAGCAGTGGTACATTCTAAAATACAGATAAAATCTTTCTTAAAGTAAACGTAAATATTTGAAATGATAATAAAAGAATCTGCTTGGATTTGCTTAGTATCTCACGGATACACTATACCTTGAAATTGAAGGTATCATGAATTGGCAGCCATGCCTCAAATTTTCCAAATGCAACCTTAGCAGTGATCCTTATGCTTTATCCTACATTCAGTGTAGCTGTTGTCTGTCAAGGTTACAGTATGATATAGAAACCTGAACAGCTTTAGCTTCTGTCCTATAAGCTTCCTTACCACCCATGTACATTATACTTCAATAAGATTACTGCATAATATCCATACTTTGCTTTTCCGATCAGTAAGCACCTTTGCAGCACTTGAAAAAAAAAACCCTACACTATATACATAAAAGGAGAACTACAGGTGGAATCATATCATTGCGACAAGCAGCAGTTATGAAAGACAGCAGCAAAGCTAAAGGTCTGTATAGAACCATTTTCCATTTGCACCAGAAGGCTAGCAAAAGGGAATCTTATGACTCTGAGAAAGAATAGATATAGTTGCCTGGGCACTATCACCAAGAAAATAGACAATCAATCAGTGTCACACTCTCTCCTACTCTTTCTCTCTTATTTGCACTTAATCATTCACATTCACTGGGGTTCAGAGGCATATCCTAAGGCCCAACCAGTTTAATATGAGACAGCTCAGGCAGAGGAGTTCCCTGATTGTTAGGACTTCAAAACATCTGCTAGACTTTCAAGCCAAGGCAGATAGTGGTATAAAATGAAAGTTTGTAGATAATAAAATACATAAACATTTCCATTCCATTTAGCGGGAATAGATAAATATAGTGAGCCTTCAGCAGAAGTCAACTACTTTGTCAGCATAAGAAGAAAATAAATAGTCCTTTGCAATTCGAAGAGGCTTCTTGTATGTGGTAAATATTTATCAGAGTGAAGCAAAGACACAGATTCTGTGTGTACGTTTTTTGCACTGTGCCTGCAAATATTGTCACTATTTTTTGTTGCCACAGGGCACAGGCAAACACTCCATGCTAGATGACGTGCAAGAGGTCAGGGAGATAATGAGGGTCACCTTTACAAAGGACTGCAATTTTCTTCTTTAGGGAAAAAGATGGATTCATAAAGAGCTACTATGCCTTTGGAGACACAGGGAGGGCAAAATGAGATGAAATCTTTCAGTGAGAATGAACCCCAGAGCAATAAGAGGCAGGCATTCTATCTATTTCATTGAAATCACAACACTTTGGTGATTACACCGAGAGAGTACAAGATGCACAGAGGCAAAGAAGGGAAAAGCAGAAGCTCCGTACAATGTCAGCACTTAATTTTGCCCCCTTCAGAATATAATTAGAAACTGCATTTCCCCATATTCTGAATGAAAACAGCATGGAAACTGTAAAGAATCTGATTCCCTTGTCTCAGCTGGGAGGCTACAAGGAAGAAGATTATTTCTGATTTGTGGCAAGGAAAGGGTCTCTAGTTTATGGCTTTGTTTGCAGTATACAAATAAGTGCAATTACTCTGTATACTAATTATGTGCAAATGCCTGTTATTTATCTCCAGTAGGCTATCTATTTATTTTAACTAACGCCCCAAAATGAATCTGTTAACAAACCAATTTACTTCCTCTTTAAAATATTATATAACTAAGTGATGTTTCCTTTGTTTTTTCCAGTGACTTTTTTTAAGCACCAGTGATTAATAGTTTTGCACTCAGATTAGCCAAATGAGAAAGCTGGAATCCAGGCAGGAGAGAGTTGAGGATTCTGAATGATTGCCAAACAGGTGTTGTTTTGGGTAGGACAATGCTTGGGAATTAAGAGGATGCAAAGAAAAACATGAATACCTGTGGGAACATCCGCCTTGGGGAGTCACCAAATTTGTCCTGATCTGTGAGATTGCAGAATCTGCTTCTGTTTGCAATTAGCTTGCTAGTTCTTACAGCAACTCTCTCTGTGCATGAGCAGGTGAAGGATTTTGTTTTTCAGCCAGCTGGCTATAGAATCCAAGGTGGATTAGGCTGAGAGAGGGACTGGTCCAAAGTCTTCAGGTGGTTTCCAGGCTTAAGGGAAACTAGAACTTGGGTCTTCCTGCTCCTTGATCACTAGATGACATTGATTTTCAAAAAAATATGTTTGTGTGTGAACATTTATTTATTTAATTATTTATTTATTTGTTTTATATACCGCCCTTCTCCCGGAGGACTCAGGGCGGTGTACAGAGCAATAAAGTAAGAATACAATAAAGCAATAAAGTGAGAGAACATATATCAGTGGTAAATACATTTATAATTCATTGGCACAAACACTGAATATGAAGTGCCCCACAGGTTGACTACACAACAGTAATTCCCTTTCATTCAAGACAGAGACTAGAAAGCACACTCTTAGCAAATTATTTTGACTTGAAAATATTCATTGGTATCAATGCATGTTAAAACTTTCAGTGGATTATAAGGACTGATTTAGGGGAATAATCATATTTAGCAATTCTTGTGTGTGTGTGTGTGTGTGTGTGTGTGTGTTTGTCTCTCTCTCTCTCTCTCTCTCTGTGTTGACTATTGGTGATTGCCTGGACAAGTCTCTGAGATTTTCTTGGCAAGATTTCAAAAGTGGTTTGCCATGGCTTTCTTCCTAGAGTTGACAAACAGTGATCGGCCCAAGGTTACCCGGTTGCCTTCATGCCTAAGACAAGACTAGAACTCGTAGTCTTTTGGTTTCTAGGCTTTTGTATTTGACCTCTGTACCAAACTGGCTCTCCATTTAGCAATTAGCTCTGCTTTAATATGAACTTCTCCATAAAGGAAAGCAAGACAAAAGGTTCCATATGAGCATTTTGGGCTGGAAAAGAGTTTTCTAAACTCACAGTCCACTAGCCTTTTGAGATACTCAGGACAACAAGTACAACTATGAGTACTAACTTAATGTATGGTTACAATAATAGGATCTTGCAAGACTAAAATTATTTCTCCCCTTCTTTTCTTTTAACTAGGGAGGGTCCCTCCTGAAAGCCAGTGACACTTCAATAGAGGGCTTAACACTCTCTTGATTCGCTTGAAAACATCTGCTGTATAATTGACCAATGTTGGACCACAATGCCCTGAATGACTTACTAGCAGGAAATTCCAGCTATTAGGTTCCAATATAGTTGGACAGCATTGACAAGGGAGTGCAAACCTGCTACTTTTGTCACCAAGCAGATGGAATTAAAAAAGGAATGAGCTATTATTCTAGACCATGGCCTGCAGGCCACAATGTGGTCCTGAACAGCTAGTAATATGACTCCACAAGATTGCAAATGTTTGACATTATTATGCGATTTATATACATATAAATATATATTTATATGTATATGTGATTAATAGTATATTACATATTTTATATGTGACTCAAGACAATTCCTCTTTACTCAATGCAGCCTAGGCAAGCCAAAATATTGGACACACATGCTCTAGGTTTATGTATCCTATCAGGCATTGCACTACCACTACCTTCAGGAAGCAGATTTCTCTCTCCCCCATCCCCCAAAAGCTCAACATTTTTGAAGCAAAAACTAATGAAGATCATGAACTCTAGTTTAAATGCAATAAAATCTGCTTCTGGTAAGTTTCCTCCTTTTCCCTGCCAGAAACAAAATGCCATTTACAGCAGATTATATAACACACAAGATGTTCAAACATGTGTCTGCCAGAACATTTCTTTTCCCTCCCTCCCAGATTTATTTTCTCTCTTCTTCAGAAAAAAATATTGTCCAGGTTACTGGACTTTTGTATTAAGCAAATCATTAAAAAACATGCTTAGATTTGCTCTTTCTGTACTTTTATATATATAAAAAACCCACCATGGCCTCTCTCAGTCCTCAGCAAGAGAAATCTGGATCTAGTGATATGGGGAAGTTTAAATCCATATGCATATGTGTATGTATACTGTGTGTATGTACGTATCTACCCTAAACATAATTTTTGAATCAAATTTAAAAGATGAGTTTTGTCATCCTAACTTTTGGGTCCATTAGACATTTGAATATGATCAAGTGCCCATTGATTTTTTTCCTCTTTGGTTATATTGTATTCCTCCATTTTAATCACACAATTCTTTTTCAAAAGCCACATGAACTTTTTTGTAGGAGTTGCCCAGGCTGAACTCAGGGAGGGGTCAAATATGTTAATAGTCTTGAGTCCCTTCACACCCACAAGTGATCTAAGTTCAGATTACCTTGAAATCTGTTGACTCTTTATCTATCACCAATTTGTTTTGATGGTTAGTTCAGTTTCTTGTAGAGAACATTAAAGGTAAATGTAAAGGTTCCCCTGCACATGGGTGCTAGTCGTTTCCGACTCTAGGAGCCAGTGCTCATCTCTGTTTCAAAGCCGAAGAGCCAGTGCTTATCCGAGGACATCTCCGTGGTCATGTGGCTGGCATGACTGGATGCCAAAGGTGCACGGAACACTGTTAACTTCCCACCGTAGTGGTCCCTATTTTTCTACTTGCATTTTTACATGCTTTTGAACTGCTAGGTTGGCAGAAGCTGGGACGAGTAACAGGCGCTCACTCTGTTACGCAGCACTCGGGATTCGACCCGCCAAACTGCCGACCTGCTGATCGACAGGCTTAGCATCCTAACCCACTGAGCCACCGCATCCCTAGAGAACATTAGCATACAATAAACTTATACTGTATATTAATTTCAATTGCCTGGACCCCTGATTTCCTGTGCCTGACACTTTTTAAACCCAAATTTGATCTTGGAACCCCACTTTTTCCATGCATCATGAATGTGTCGTCTATATGTACGTATTATTGACTGAAATATATTAACCTTGCTTTTTAAAAAAAAAATCTTGAAGCAGTTACAGTAATCAGTGCCATCAACTCTTGTTTTCATTATTTAGTGGTTTTAAAAGAACATACCCTGTTAAGAGTACAGCAATAGATGTTATATACTGAATGCAAGTTTTTTTTCCTTTTCTTTTTTAAATAAACATAGGCCCTAATGTTTTGAACTGTAATCCATGCTTATTCTAAGGATAGAAAGTATAGCTAGATGATAGATAGAATTAAATATAAAAATATCACATCATTCTATGTATTTATTTACCTAGTAATGCTGTATGCTTGATTAGTATACTAATCCTGGCAGTAGCATTCTATAAAAGTTACATAAAAACAAATTCTCTTAAAACTACACCTAATAGTGTATAAACAGCATGCTTTTCAAATCATTAAATAAATCTTCCCTTAAAGCTGATGGCAAAGGCAATTATTTTGGCAGTATTATCAGGTATCTGCAATTCAGGTAATGTAAATATATGATTTATTTAAATTATTGCTCTCTTATTGTTCTAGCATGCCCTCAAACTTGTTTACATAAAGGGGAGGAGAAAGGAAAAACAATGAACAAGATTTAAAAGCAATTAAAAAAGAATTGGGGGAAAAAAGGATCTAAGCCAGTTAGAAAATCTGCTGTATGGATTCCAAGTTTCAGAAGTAAAAGACAGACAAGCCTAGTTCAATTTTTACCTTCTGCACAGAAAACTATTGGCTTGGAATTGTGATGCCCTCCCTGGAATGCACCTTAAGCTGCACATCTTCACCCTTCAGCAAACTTGTTTTGTCTTGTCAAAAGGGATGTGCCATCTAGTAACCATGTTGAGATCAGAGGACTGAGTTAGTAAACATTTGAGGAAAATAGCCTAGCAATCATTCCTTAATCAAAAAAAGAATGGTTTCATTGGTTGGTTTCACCTGACAACTTCTTCTTGCTTAACAAAGTCACCATTTACTCACTTAACCCAACATTCTGGTACCTCCTGAGATGCTGAACCATAAACTAATTACCTAAACTACGGTTCATACAACATGCTAGGCAAAAATGTGGTTGGTTCATTTATGGATCAGAGTGTCATGTGAATGCAAGCATAGTGTTATGCCTGTAAGCAGTCTACTTCTAATTGGGTGAACAAATGGCAAGTGTAGTAGGATCTGCTCTGCTGAACAGAGATAATTGGATCATTGATATCAAAGGAATGCTCTGTAAAATATGTGGCTACCAGGCCTTCTCTGTGGGCGCTCCGGAACTATGGAATCAGTTACCGGTAGAGCTCCGGATGGCGCCCTATCTTCGCTCCTTTCGTCGCGATCTTAGGACGTTTTTGTTTGTACAAGCCGGCCTAGCCTGATGGGGGATTGGTGGGGTTTTTTATTTTTGTATTCTTAATATTATCTTTGGGGTTTTATAATTGTAATATATCAATTGTTTTAAAATCAGGCAATTATTTAATTTCTTTTTAATATTTGTAATTTTGTATTTTATTCTTGCCCTGTGAACTGCCCTGAGTCCTCAGGGAGAAGGGCGGTATAGAAATATTATTAAATTAAAATTAAATTAAATTAAAGTTAACACTTTTTAATGGCCACTTTCAGCTACCACTTCTAAAAGACCTGGGATTTTCAAAAGGCCACATGAAGCCTTTTAAAGCTTAATACATTTAACTGACTCCCTGGTCAATTGTTCTGTTAAGAGCCACATCTGTCAGGTGTCACAGGTAAGATGACATCTTAAAAATATTGGCAATTTCCCAAAACAGGTTAAAATGTTGGTTGACTTTTAAAAAACATATTGAAGCATGAAGCCAGAACAAAGTAGAACATGAGGGAAGATTTCTTCATTTAGCCTTTGGGCTGTTTGAGTATTTGCATTACTGAATTACATTATGAAAATCAGAATGATAAAGCATTTTTGTCTGATGAACACTGATTTTTATTTAGCTTTTTGGAGTTTTAATCCAATCTATGAACTTCTACATGCAAATCCCAATTCTGACATATTTATTTTTTGCAATGTGCTCTAAACATCCTAAATACAAGAAATACATAAGTACATAAAAATGGAGCACAAACCCAAAAAATGAGCTTAATAGTTTGGATCTTTATTGTGCATTTTCTTATATATTCCATGATTTTCAATTTAGGCTATAAAAAAAATCTGTTCTTATAAGTCTTACTGAATGCAATCAGATCTACAACCTTAACTTTAAAATCTGCTAGCTAGAAAGGGTAAAGTTCAGGTAAAGCTATTTTTTTTATAATCAGAGCACAGAGGTGGTGTGTCCTGCCTAGTTGCAAAAAGAGAAAAAAGCATAAACGTAGATTTACATTTGTGCAAAATGTGTTTCCAGTTGATATAAGCCTGTCTGACATCTTATGTGGAAAGCTTCTTTGTTCCACCAAAAAGTTCCAGAATCAGATGTTTTAATCACTCCAGCATGCAACTGATGTAGCTAATTCTTGCTCTGATTTTAAAGGAAAGAAATTTCAAATCATAAACATCAGGTGGGCTTGAAACCTAGCAAAGGTGCTTTTCCCATCTCTGATTAAAGCCAGCATGATGTAAGATTAAACAGCAGGCCATCTGTTGCTTCATTACCCTTGGGCATATTTAGGGTTTATTTGTGCAACACACTTAGGCATGATTATCTTAACCATGTTTCATGGAATTAACAATTTTCATCACTTAATCTCACAGGCTAAGTTTGCACAAGTTGCTACTCTAAAATGTGGCTGGCTAATTTATGATTCATATGAGCACTTCATATGATGCTACCTGGTTAGAGTATGTAATGAAATGTCTACAAGCAAACAATCAAGCTCAGAGAGCACCAAGGATTCCACAATTCATATGTTGTGTGAATTTATTTATTTATTAAATTTACATGCCACCCATCTCACCTAGCAACAGGTAAATTAAAATAAAAACAACAGTATGTTTCGTATTGTTAAAATATTATAATGTTAACATTACAATTTTAAAAAGTGGCTAAGGAAGGTTGGAGGTAGAATCTTCTCTAAGTCCATTAACCACATCCAGTATGACATGTCCCCATCAGGGCTCCAGGCCAATTGGCAGAGGCAAGTTTTAAGGTCCCTACAGAAGGCCCAGGAGAATGGGTGCAGATCTCAACTTGAGGGGCACAATCTTCCAGCGGATAGGAGCATTGGCCAAAAAGGCTTTTTTCCTGAATTTCACAAGCTAGAATTCCTTGACCAGTGTGATCTGCAGCAAGAGTGGAGAAGGCCAATCCCATTTGGGTGAGTCAGTTCCTCAAGTAACCTGGACCATGCCATAAGGGCTTTCAAGGTAATAACTAACACTTTGAATTGGACTTGGAAGCAAACTGGCAACCAATGTAGCTCACACAACAGTGGTGTTATGTGGGCCATCCTAGAGACCCAAGAACTATCTGAATCCAGCCTTAGTGAGTTTATTACTAAAAAGTGAATATGTGGGAAATATGTGTTTGCGTGAAACAGAAAATATAAAGTGGCAAACAACAGGATTTATCATGTCCTCAGAATCTATTTTTGTAACTGAGACTGAAACCAAGATCAAAAGTGGTTTGTTTGCAATTTAGATCTGTTTGAGCTGGAGAAGATTAATTTTCTGAGATAATTGTAGACAACCTGTCAACTGTTTCTGCATCAATGGGTTGACATTCAATTTAAGAGGGAAACATCAATCAGTCTGGGAATATCAGATAACTCATGACATCAGCTTAGCTGAATTGTCTTTTAGTCTCTAAACCACATAGGAACAGTTCTTAAGGTCTTCCAAAATGGGCATATAACCATGGAACAGCAGAATGGCTCAACTGGCTGACAGCTAGACACTGATTATATACTAATCAGGGAGGAGATTTAGCAACATCTCAACAATAATATACTTAATATAAGCATGGAGAAAGATTCAGGGTAAATAGAAGAGGACAATCAATCTTAGAAATTAGTACTTTTAGAATTTTCCTACAGATCTCCAAAAGAACATGTGCATGAAAACCTTTTTCTAATAGAACAAGTACCCAAAGGCATTAAAAAATACCCCAGGACAGTCTGTTTCATTCAAATTTGACCTACCTGGAGGTCAAATATATTAGTAGCCCCCATTTCCATGAGATTAGGAGGCCTCAAAATCATTGTTACTCTGTGATGGCACCAATGTTCTGGTATGCCCTGTTCAGGCTGTGTAATTGGCTCTTGCCTTCTATGTTAAGCTTCAGAAAATCATTAAAATCAAACTAATTTAAAAGAGACTTTGCTTTATAGATGTCACCATCTATTTTTATTGCTTCTTGGTTAGTTGTGCTATAATGTTATCTGTCCTTTAATTTGTGGGGGGAACTGCATTTTGCTTATTGCCAAATAAATAACGGATACATTCATTTTTCAATTAATGGTAATAGCATTGTGGTTTGTAAGATTTAAGATGTGTTCTTATTGATTAATCCATTTTAATGCGGGTTGGTGGACCACAGCCTGAAGGTGGACTCTCCACACTCTGTTTCATCTGTGAAATTTCAACAGCAATCCCAGAGCCTCCTGTTCCCTCCCATGCAAAAAGATGAGAAACATTTTATGCTATGAAGCATCTATTCACTCCAATTTTCCAAATCTGAAATATTAAGGCTATCATCAGTTTTGACTTTTCATTTGTGTTATTTTAACATTTCAGGGGTATTTCTATTCTTCCCTATGTTAGTTTATTTTTCAATTTAGTATTCAGTATTTCCAAACATGGGACAACAGGGTGGCTCAGTGGTTAAGATCCTGGGCTTGTCAGCTGGAAAGCCAGCAGCCCAGGTTCGAGACCCAAGCCCAAACCATGGGTGAGCTGCCTTCTTTGCCCCAGCTCCTGCCCACTTAGCAGTTCAAAAGCATGCAAACATGAGTAGATAAATAGGTATCACTTTGGTGGGAAGGTAGCAGTGCTCTGTGATGTCAAGCTGGCCACATGAGCATAGAAATGTCTTCAGACAGCACTGGCTCAGTGGCTCTTGAAACGGAGATGAGCACCTCTCCTCTAGTCAGCAATAACTAGTGGAGTAAAATCCACAAGGACTTTTATTACTAAACATGGAGCAATTTATTTCATATCTTGACTTTTCAAAGTATTATTTTTAAAAAGAAAATATTATAAAATATTTCATAATTCTTTATTTCAGTTTTTCAATTGCAGGGGAAAAACATTTTAATTTTCTCCCTACCCCCATATATATATATATTTTTCTGAGCCTTCATATTTCTAGATGCCAAAGAATAGCATTTATGATCAGCCCTTGGTGCTTCTTGAGCTTGGTTGTTTCCTTGCAGACATTTCATTACCCAAACTAGGCAACATCATCAGTGCATAATGAAATGCGTTCAAGCAAACCAAGCTCAGAGAGCACCAAGGACCTCTCATTTCAACCTTGAGTTGCAAACATTCCCCTTTATTAATAGCATTTACACACCTTGGTAAACGTGATCTGAGTTTCAATTTCTTTAGAATTCTTTAGAATTAATTGAGGTTACATCTGAACATATTTTCATTTAGAGTTTGTAAATACAATTCCATCTTCCTTCTACTGAGGAGCAGGAAAATGAGGATGAGCAGGGCTTTTTTTCTCATAGAACGCCCAGAATGGACTTCCAGCACCTTTTTTGGATGGAACCTTGTAGGGTAGACAAGGTGGGTTATATGACGTGTGTGAGTTCTGGCACTTTTTTTTTTAACAAAAAAAGCACTGAGGATGAGTATCCATCAATTTTAGAATGGTATGATGGTAGATGAAAGGAGAGAATGCATTTCCTATTCAAGTATCTGTCAGTGCCCATCAATGAATGGATGCCATTTCTCTCCCCAAGGCATATGGGACTAATGCTGCATCAGATGCCTCAGTAGCAACTTGTCACTTTTTTGGAGCAGAGAATTTTGGTGGTATGATTATGCATTTTTCAAAATGCATTAGCTGTTTTTCTCTTACCAGATGATTTAGGAATTAATGCTAGGAGCAGTGAAGAGCCGTCTAGACACAATCTCTCTCCATATGTCTGCTTTTAAAACAAACTTCCCTGTCACCCTTTCAGATATTTGGGGCTTCAGTTCCCATTACTCCAAGCCAACTTCCCCAATTACAGTCTAGCATTTCTGTAGGGTAACAGCTTGAGAAGAAAAATGGTTGCAGAAAGGGACTGTTGTTGAAAGCAGTGCAATGCTCTGATGGAGAACTAGAGCTAGGAAGTCTGCTTTCTGTGCTATTCTATATTCTATGATTATTCAAAGTTAGCAGCTAAATATATCTCAGGAAGACAAAACAAACAGCAGGATGCTTGCTTTGGCTGATTTTGTTTCTGAAATGCGGTCATGCTATACCTGCAGGTTTTGGTGCAGGGCAGGTGGGGAGTAGAAAGAACTATGAATATTTGTCTTAATATGAAAACTATCACCTTCTAGATATGTCACATGCTAGCCAATGTCCCTTCCTCAACTTTTGCTCATTCATTGTGAGCTTCTGAATATTTAAATAAGCACTTCCTTAAAATCTGTGCCAATATTAGCAAGGACAATGAATTATTAGTAGCAGGGTTGTACACATACAGACGAAAGGTGGGGCATTTGTTGCATGTTGCCAAAGCACTAAAGCAATCATTTCAAGGACTGGGCTGATTTGCTCACTTACTTATTCTTCCACTTTCTAGATGATAGCTACCATCCATATTAAGTTCTCGTAGTGTAGCTGCAGTGAGAAACTAGGCAAATGAAGGCAAAAAGTGGAGATCTCCTGTACCTCGTTGTGTGAAATTGTTATTCAGTCCTAAAGCTTCCCACATCTTCTCCACTAGATCACTTTAGTTTGCTAAGTCATTGCAAAAATGACTAAGGATCATAACTAGTGGGAAATACTAAGGATCCAAGGGTCAACAACAAACAAATAAACAGAAAAAAACTAACAGCCCCAAGTTCTGTTTATTCAAAAGCTGAATATGAACATGAAGTTGAAGAATTAAACCATTTTAATGCATTCATATATTAAACAACTGAGTCACAAAAAGCTCTCTCCTCCTCCTCCTCCTCCTCTCTTTCTCTGCCTCCTCCTTTCCGTCTCCTTCTCTCTCCTTCTCTCTATCTCTCTCCTCCTCTGTCCAAAATGCTACAATTTGGAGAACTAAGGAAAGAATTTTTAGCTTCAGACTACAGATGCTAATTCAAGGACATGGACTCCCAAGTATTATTGCTTAAGGTTTAGCTATAAAGAAGTATCTTTTAAGAAAATCAATACCCAAACCTTATTATTTTAGTTTTTCCATTACTTTATGATGTAATTTTACCTCAGAAGTCAAGTCTGCCTAGTATCTCCTAGCCTAAATCCAATTATTTCTGCTGCTCTGAATGATAATGCTAAGGTTTGATAGCCTGATAACTTTAATAGCTCAAACTCCAACAGGGTGCATAAGAGCACTTTTTGGCATTGATTCCTCTGCCTCTTTCTTCCCAATGTTGCAAAATAATTGCAACTAATTCTTCTGGAGAAACCAGCAGAGGATCTATCTATCCTTTCACAGTCCTCTTTAGGAATTGTAATGTTTAGCAGGATGCCATCTGCTGCCTTTTCCACTTTTCAACTTAGCTAGAAGATCCATTTCAGGAATATGCAAATCTATAAAATGTGTTCCATGATGGACAGCATTCTGGTGGGTCTATCTATCTATCTATCTATCTATCTATCTATCTATCTATCTATCTATCTATCTATCTATCTATCCATCCGTCCATGCATCCAGTGGTGGGATTCAAATATGTGAATATCTCTGTGTGGATACCGCTTCCGGAAGTCCATTCTGGACCTGGGCAACAAAAAATTAGCTACCAGTTCTGCCGAAGTGGTGCAAACTGGCTGAATCCCAACACTGTATCTGTCTGTCTGTTTGTCTGTCTGTCTGTCTGTCATCATGATCTCTACCTATCCATCTCTACTTATCTTTCTCTCTATATTAATATGGTCAATAAGTGTCATGACAGGTCAGGTCAGGAAACAGTTATCATTAAAAAAATTATCATTACAAGGTATAATCACATAATCTTGAAAGCCTGACAGTTTCCTTCTCTTTACATATATCAGAGACAGCTATAGTACAGCATTCTTGAGTTTCTCGCCTCTTTCTGCTTTCCAGGCTAAGATGACATTTTTTTAAATAAACACTGCTGATTATCTTCCTCAAGGCTATCTTCTTGTTTCGGAGGTTCCTTTTTATTGGAGCCTTCTAGAGTGCCCAGGTGATCAGTGAATGTTTCAGTTTACATTGGCATTCCAAGGAGACAAGGCTTGTACAGAGAAGAGCAACAAAGATGATTCGGGGACTGGAGGCTAAAACATATAGGGAACGGTTGCTGGAATTGGGTATGTGTAGTTTAACGAAGAGAAGGGTGATGGGTGACATGATAGCAGTGTTCCAATATCTCAGGGGCTGCCACAAAGAAGAGGGAGTCGAGCTATTCTCCAAAGCACCTGAAAGCAGGACAAGAAGCAACGGATGGAAACTAGTCAAGGAGAGAAGCAACCTAGAACTAAGGAGAAACTTCCTGACAGTTAGAACAATTAACCAGTGGAACAACCTGCCTCCAGAAGTGGTGAATGTTCCAAGGTCCCTTCCAACTACTACTACTACTACTACTACTACTACTACTACTACTACTTCTACTACTACTTATTATTATTATTATTATTGTTGTTGTTGTTGTTGTTGTTGTTATTATTATTATTATTATTATTATTATTATTATTATTATTATTATTATTGAGAAAACTTCTGCTGCTGAACTGGATTCCTCGTTTCATGTGTTCTCTCTCTCTTTTTCCTTTCTTTCTCTTCCAGCGAGAGCAGCCTGGCTCCCACTATGACCAGCTAGTGAGTTGAATGGAAATTGCTGCTTCCCAAAAACTGCTTCTCTCTATAAATCCTGGAGGTTTTCTATGGAGATGTGGGCTGCCTGTCCAGCAACTTTGCTTCTTCTACTACTTCTTCTTTTCTTGCACTATTTGCTGCTGCCATTTGTAAGTTTTATGTTGCGATAAAGAAGAAAGTACAACTGTTAAAAATGTGTAACAGAAACACACACAGCAGTATATCTGTGCATGTGAAATACCATTTAAATGCAAAGCATATAACCACCACAACAAATAAACATAATTTGGAGACCAACGTGCCACAAAAAGAGAAAGGAATAGCAGTTTCCACAAAAAAAGCAACATTTTCCAGTCAACAAGCTATATAAACTAAAGAATTCTTAATGATGGAAATACTGACAATAGCATAAAAGATGTGGAACAACCGCCAAATCTGATCAAAATGTTAACATCAAAATTGGAGGAGAGAGTAGGAAAGAAGGGCAACGGTACCACACACAGTACGCATATGCTTGAGTTGTTAAAGCAGCAGGACAACGTAGCAGACGATCAGACCAGTAATTTAACTGCTAGAGGAAAAGCCAGGACTGAATTAATCAATCAAAATGAAAAATAGGGATTTAAAAAAGGACAAGGAAAGTAGGCAAAAGAGTGTCTGGAAGAATAATGATTGATTAGGAAATTAAGGAATCAGGAGGTACTCAGAACACACAGGATTATCTCATTTGCTAATTTCATCAAAGCTGTTGAAATGCCACCCTGTTCAAGTGAGACAAAATTGACCTACCACTGAGAACAGAGAACAGCAAGGTCAATGCAGCCAAGGCCTGTGTTATTTCCTCCCCCCCCCCATCCTCCGGAACATTGTGTTTGAAGCTAGTAAAGTAATATTCTGTGATCAGAAAGTAAATTCATCAGTGGATTCCTCATTCCTTTCTGATTTCCTCAACTCTCCATTTCAATATTTTGGAAAAACAAAAATAAGTTGGCACATCTGAAGCCCTTTCTTGCAACCTGAAAACACTGATAGTGATAACTTTACAGATTCCAGGTCCAGAGAGTTCCAGAATGTTTTTATAATATAGAGAAGACCCGTTTCTACTTTATAACACTTTATAGGAATAAATCAAGATTTTTAAACATTTTTTTATTATTTTAGTTTAGAAGGGAAAGGATGCTCAACCTTCAGTTCTAAAAATGTCTATAATGTTGCCAATCTATCAAGTCATGCAAGAGTCTATTACAACTTGAAGCTCAAATCAAGCTGATTGATACTGACATTAAAATGCAGGGAAATCTGTTCACAGACCACTTTTTCTGAGCATTTTATTCCATTCATTTCAGTAAGTGGCATTATTGATCTAATATTGACAGAAGACAAGAAGATATGCAACATCGTAATAAAGAGAATGCATGCATTCTTCATTTGATCCGAAACTGCTTTAAAACATGTTGTAGAGTATTCTATTTTTCCTGGAAGATCTGTTAGGACAGTGATGGTGAATGCTTAAGGCTCGGCTGGTTTAAAATTTGGAAAATACCAAACTTGATTCTGATGGCATGTCACACACACACACACACAAACACACACACACACACACACACCATGAACAAAAGAGAAGCAATTCTCTATTTCCTCCCCTCCCCTCCCCTATAATCTAGGCTATCCTGAACAGCCCACAAGGCTGGGTCTCAAGTGGGCTTCAACTTCAGCCCAAGGACCACCACTGGCATTCAAAATGGCGACCTTGTGCTGTTTCCCAAGGGAATGTTACAATTGCTCCCACAACCTAATGCTGCCCAGGATCTGCCACATACTACTTACTTCAAGCAGTGTTTTCATACTGTTGATGAGCCCCTGCAGCATATGTGAGGCTTCTCTAGGTCACATGAAGCCTTTGTTTTGAAGTGGCTTCAGAGAATGCTCGTCCACAGCCTCTAAAAACCACACAAAAGCACACCCCCTCATGAGATTTTCAGAGTGTCTGGAAGCTGTGTGAGAGGCTGGCTCTTTCACATAGTTCTGCAGCCTCCAAAAATTTGAATCTCTTCATACTATTTGAGGGACAATGAAAATAGGTGGGTAATTTCCCCTACTGATTTTTTAAGGACAGAAAAATTCAGTTTTAAGAAACTAACATACTATAATTGTTTCTTAGTAGAGTAGTTTATCCCTTTGGCTTGTTTTCTGTAGTGACCATGGTATCCACAATTGTACTGGAAGCCTGGCCATGGTTTTTCACCCTCTATAATACTACAGACCTAAGTATAATTCTAAAATAACATGTCTTTTTGTGAAATGGAAAATTACTTGCTGGGAATATGTGGTGGACAATTATAAATAAAGTAAAATACCAGAAATATTCTCAAACAAATAGTTTCAAGAATATCTGTCTCAAGTCTCATAAATGCATTAATTCATTGTATGTAAATACACTAATATCTGCAGGGCACTTTGATGATAAAGATGGAATTGAATCTGAACCAAGGATGTCATTTAGCTGGCTCAGTCCCATTTAGAAAAATTGCTCCAACAACTAATTCACACACTGTAGCTAAGAAGAAAGCTCACGTTGTTATGATATGGCTCAATGTTTTTAGCTTTCTTGAAATGATGCCATTTTTAAAGATGAGTTAGTTTGTCTTGATTATAAGCTGCTTTGATATTTCTCACACAGAAGGCTAATATTATCAGAACCATTTGTTGCCTAGTTTAGATAACATCCCTGAGCTGAACAATATTGCATATGAAACATATCAATTCACCACACCAGACATTTTTATATACAGTACTTCAACCTGTCAATGCAGAAATTTGCAACAGGAATAGAAACAGAAGAGGTGCTCTTGTAGTTTTTTATGAATTAATGTCTTCTGATGTGCTCACTTGTGAAAGGTCAGGAGTGGTTTCAGGAGGTTGTGAAAAATCAACCTTTTTTATTTTAGGGTCTTTTATTTGTAACATATGTCTCAGTCATTTTCTATCAGCCTCCCTTTTACATGTAATGTGAAGCCCAACTCAGCACATACAGTTGGATTTTCAGGCATTTACTGTTGTTATATAATTAAAATAAACCAGATTATGCTTCATCAGGAGGCCACCGTTCTCCAGATAGTCGGGTGTGAATCTCTCTTACTGAGGTGTGGTCCTAGGGCGCAGTTGGGCTTGCTGCTGGTGTACCTTTCGCCTAGTCGTGCAGCAGCAGCCCTGCCTGAGCTTCTCGATATCCTCTCAGGGCTGGTGATTGAGTTCCCCAAACTTATGGTTTTGGGTGACTTCAATCTACCATCCCTGGGGGGATCATCTGAGTTAGCTTGGGAGTTCATGGCTTCCATGACGGCCATGGACCTGACGCAAGTAATTCATGGACCAACTCATGTGGGAGGCCACACCCTGGATTTTTTTTCTATCTGGACGGTGGTTAGATGATCTTGGTGGGGGCTCCCCAATTGTTATGCCCCTGTCATGGACAGATCATCTGCGGCTGGTCTTCCGTTTTGCCACTCACCGCTGTGGGTGTGTTGAGCCAACTAGATGGTTCCGCCCCAGGCACTTAATGGACCCTGAAAGGTTCCAGGCAGCACTGGGGTCCCCACCTGCCTCCTTTGCTCACAGCTCAGCGGATGCCTTAGTGGAAGCCTGGGAAAGGGCAGCCACGGAGGCATTTGACTGAGTTGTACCCTTTCGGCCCCTGACCCGGTGCAGATCCCAGCGGGCTCCATGGTTTTCCGTGGAGCTCCAGGAGATGAAGCGTCGGAGATGGGGCCTAGAGAGCCGTTGGAGGTCAAGCCGATCCGAATCCAACCGATTGCAACTAAGAACCTGTATTAGGTCTTATCTCGCAGCGATAAGGGTGGCAAGATCTAATCACTTCGCTACCTTTATCGCGTCCGCAGATAATCGCCCAGCCGCCCTGTTTAGGATGACCTGCTCCCTCCTTAATCAGGAGGTGAGGGAGGAACCCTTGCAGGGTCGTACTGAGGAGTTTAGTCAACATCTGTCGGACAAAATCGCTCAGATTCGGACCGGTTTGGACTCTGACTGGGCAGAGTCTGACGATTGGGACACGGGTGGTCTTGTCGATGTTATTTGGGAGGAGTTCGATCCTGTGACTCTGGAGGAAGTGGACAGGATTATGGGGAGGCTGAGCTCCACCACATGTTTATTGGATCCGTGCCCTTCCTGGCTGGTTTATGTGGCCCGGGAGGGGACACGAGGCTGGTTCCAGGCAGTTATATCGGCATCTTTGAGTGAGGGTAGTTTCCCCGCCGTCTTGAAGGAGGCGGTGGTGAGACCTCTCCTCAAGAAGCCTGCCTTGGACCCAGCTGTGTTAAACAACTTTCGTCCTGTCTCCAACCTTCGCTTTCTTGCGAAGGTTGTTGAGAGTGTGGTGGCGCATCAGCTCCCTCTGGTTCTGGATGAAGCGGATTATCTAGACCCGTACCAATCGGGTTTCAGGCCCGGGTACAGCACGGAGACGGCATTGGTCGCTCTGGTGAATGATCTCTGGAGGGCTCGGGACAGGGGATATTCCTCTGTCCTAGTCCTATTAGACCTCTCAGCGGCTTTTGATACCATCGACCATGGTATCCTGCTGCGGCATCTCAGGGGATTGGGAGTGGGAGGCACGGTTCTTCAGTGGTTCTCCTCCTATCTCCTGGGACGTTCACAGTCGGTGTTGGCAGGAGGGCAAAGGTCGACCTCGAGGCCTCTCATTTGTGGAGTTCCTCAGGGGTCGGTCCTCTCGCCTCTCCTGTTCAACATCTACATGAAACCGCTGGGTGAGATAATTTGTGGGTTTGGAGTTGGGTATCATCAGTATGCTGATGATACCCAGCTTTTTATTTTGACCCCAAACCACCCCAGTGATGCCCTCGACATGATGTCCTGTTGCCTGGAGGTGGTTTGGGTCTGGATGGGGAGGAACAGGCTTCGACTCAACCCCGACAAGACTGAGTGGCTGTGCATATCAGCATCTTGGGATATTCAGAATATTCCATCTCTTTCTATGGGGGGGGTGAGTTATTACCCCCTGTAGATAGGGCTCACAACTTGGGAGTCCTCCTAGGCTCACAGCTCTCTTTAGAAGATCACATAGTAGCTGTGACTAGGGGGGCCTTCGCCCAGGTTCGCCTGGTGCGCCAGTTGCAGCCCTATCTAGATTGGGATGCCCTACGTACGGTCACTCATGCGCTCGTGACCTCTCGTTTAGACTACTGCAACGCTCTCTACATGGGGCTGCCCTTGAGGACCACTTGGAGGCTCCAACTGGTACAGAATGCAGCCGCGAGAGTTGTGTTGGGAGTCTCCCGATAATCCCATGTTACACCTCTGCTCCGTGAGCTGCATTGGCTACCAGTTGTCTTCCGGGTAAGATTCAAGGTTCTGGTAATGGTTTGTTTGAACAAGCTGGCCTGGCCTGATGGGGGATGGGTTTGGATTTTATTGTTGTTTTAAATGTATTTTAATCTATTGTTAATTTGGGCATTTTGTTTAATTCCTTTTTAATTTTTGTGTTTTGTATTTTATATGTTTGCCCTGTTCACCGCCCTGAGTCCTTCGGGAGAAGGGCGGTATACAAATAAAATTATTTATTTATTTATTTTATTTAACAAAACTCTATTGAAAAAGCCTCAAATGACATGAATTCATTGCTATCTCTTGATCTCCAACTTGTGTAGATAAAATAAGAGAGAATTTTGGCCAAATTCTTAAAATATCCAGTTGTGGGCTGAAAGTGTTACCATATAATGATAATCTCCTAATCACTGTACATAGATATCAGTTTATATATAATTACCACACTCGAATTAAAAGTACTCCACAGGAATGATCAGTCATTAGATTGTAATTACAGGCTTTTTATTTTTATGCATTTTTATTTGTTGAGTTGTTTGTTTTTTCTTTTTTTATGTGTGTGATGAGCTGTTCATTTTTATTTTATGCAGATTTGTTTGACAGATTTTCAAGTGACTTGTTTCTAATCTGTATCTATGAGTGTGCAATGAATTGGATTCAATTAAGTACCTTATAGATAGGGGAAAGTTTGCAGAAAGCTTATGATCCTGCCAGATTGGCAGCCCTGACAACTACAGATGGAGAGCAAATCAACTGTTCTCACCAGCAGAATGAAGTTGGATCCACTTATCTTTTGATTATTTAAGTTCTGATTTCACACACACTGAGTGACACAGATGCACACCCTCAGCAGACATGGAGGGATAGTGGTGGTGTGCCTTTGAGACAGTTTTTGACTCTTGGAGACTGCCCGGACCAGTCCTAGCAGTTTTCTCAGCAAGATATAAGCAAGGAGTAATTTGTCATTGCCTCTTCCTTGACTGGAAAAAATGATTGACTCAAGGTCATCCAGTTGGCTTGTGCCTAAGATGGAACTAGAAGTCATGGTCTCCTGGTGTCTAGCCTGGTGCCTTAAGCACTACACCAGACTGGCTTTGTAGACATGGAGGAGCAAATCAGACATCACTTTTCTGTCTGTGGGGAAGAGCAGGCTATGTGGATGACCTCCAGAGGGAAGCAGCAAAAAGGCAATCAGACAAGATAGTCTCTAATCAAATCAAACAGTCTTTTGTTTTCCCAATCTCCCAGTCTCTCTTGGACTTCTGACTCATCTTTGGTGTATTCTAAAGCATTGCTACTTTTATCAGCAGAATGGGATAAGTATGGTTAATAAATTAATAAAAGCATAGTGGTAAGCACCAAGAAGGAAGGAATTCTACAAGTTGGTGATCAATAAAAGATCCTGTTTCTTGCTTGTTCTATTTTACTTCATTACTTAGCAGCCCTGATGTTGATGTGGGCAGCTTCCAACTTAAGCTGCTGCTTCAAATGGGAAGGATGTCATCTTGTCAGTGTTGTGGCCACCTATACAAAGCCAGGAAAAACACAAACGCAATGGAACTTAAAAGCACCCTATTTGCAATCCCTTCTTTTTAAAAAATTGACAGGTATAACATGTTGTATTCTCCAGAGGAGTTCACCTTACAGATCTTTCTCTTAGAAATTCATATCCTTATGGGGGGTTTTCCAGCATATTTTGTGAAGCATGTGCTGATTTTAATTTATTGTTTACTTATTTATTTAAAATATTTATAGGGCTTTAAACTAGAACTCCAGAAGGCTGAAAACCATAGATAAAACAGTATAATACAATAAATAAAGGCAAAAAACCCCCTCATTAAACCAGAAACATTAAAAACTTGCCACAACTGTATTTCCCCAATGCAACCCCCAAAACTCTCTTCCCAGGCCTACCTTATACCCAATCCCAATGCTTGGGGGAAAGATTTAAGGTAATGAACCTGGGCCATGCCTACTCTATCAAATCTGCTTGGGATTAGCAGATACCTTCAGGGAGACGTGGTCCTTCTTGAATTCCTCCTGCTGGAATTCTAATACTATTCCCTACTGTCTCCTTTGCTATCTGAAAATAGTGGTAGTCACTCATGCGCTCGTGACCTTCCGATTGGACTATTGCAACGCTTTCTACATGGGGCTGCCCTTGAGGACCACTCGGAGGCTTCAGCTGGTGCAGAATGTGGCCGCGCGGGTTGTGATGGGGGTTTCCCAATACTCCCATGTAACACCTCTGCTCTGCGAGCTGCATTGGCTTCCGGTTGCCCTCCGGGTGAGATTCAAGGTGCTGGTGATGACCTATAAAGCCCTAAATGGCTTGGGTCCAGGATATCTGAGGGAACACCTGCTGCCGGCATCAAACTCCCTTCGTCCTGTGCGCTCCCACAGGGAGGGTCTTCTCAGGGTACTGCCGGTAAAAGATTGCCGGTGGATAACACCCAGGGGGAGGGCCTTCTCTGTGGGTGCACCTGCCCTTTGGAACCAGCTGCCCGTAGAGCTTAGGATTGCCCCTGACCTTTGCTCATTCCGCCGGGACCTGAAGTCTTGGGTCTTTGAGCTTTCTGGCCTGGACTGAGAGTATTAATTGGGGTTTTAAATTGGATTTTAATTGGGGTTTTATATTTATTCAAGGTTTAAATGTAATTATTTTAACTGTTTTTAATTTTTGTAATTGTTGTATTGTTATTTTAATAAAACTTTGTGAACCGCCCTGAGTCCTACGGGAGAAGGGCGGTATATAAGTCTAATAAAGATAAAGAAAAAGACTTCCAGGGGAAAAAAAGCAAACTGGAGACAATCATGGTTAAATGAAGAGCCAGCAAGTAGACTGTAATTCCTGAGGAATTACAAGAGGACTTGAGATCACCCAAAAGTTCTCCATATAGTTGCTTCTCACAAGAAGATTGCAGAAAAAGTGATTTACAGTGGGTTTAGAGCTGTGGAAGACAAAGGAATGGCCATTTTGATGAAACTGCACTTGGCACCTTCAAAATGGACCCCTGGTTTCATATACTTCCTTTTTAAATCACTTTGGATATAACTTGTTAACTCATTTTCAGCTATTAGGAACCTTTGGCTCAACAAATTATATAGTGAATTTCCTTCATTCCTTAGAAAAAGAGATTTTAAATACAAGTTTAAAAATGATTTTGAAATAAACAGAAAAAAAAGATACTCAGCACTTTGATTTTGGAATGTTATACAGATTATGATGGTTGCTCAATGTTCAAAGTTACAATGGATTAAAATATTTATGACCTGTCTTCCATATTATGGCTGCTTGCACCTATAGAGTAATTTGTGAAATGTGACTGAGAATAACTTCGAATTTTCATTCACATGAAATTAACTGAAACTAACTAAAAGGTATATATTCTTATTTCTTGCCAAAGTGAAATAACAATACTGCTATAGCAACAGGGTTGTTGTTAGTTTTGTTTTTTGCTTTTTTGCTTTTTTCATTTCAGTATATATGGAGTACAACCCCACCTCCCAGTCTGTAAAAATAGAATAAATATCAGTTCTTCTATACTGTCTTTATATGTGTAGGAACAATTTTAATCTGCTGTCTCTTTTGCATTTTCCATCAACCACATCTGTCCACATTTTTATCTGATGCATTTTTGAAGGTTTAGATATCCTTTTCTTGCAAGTGAAAATGCCATATGGTAGATACACTTCAAAAAGTTGGTGAATTTTGGAGAAAACACTGTATTTAATTTTTTACAGAAATATCACCATGACTGTAAGCATGTGTGTGTGTGGGGGGAGAAACAGCTTACAATGAGTACTATTTGCATAATTTTACGTGCATCCACCACCACTTCCGCTATACAACAGAAGGCCCAGAAAAGAAATGGGTACAATGTTTTTTTCAGACATCTAGCTCAAAGTGGATTGACGGCAGGAAGGACGAGGGAGACGCGTCTTCGTTCAACAGGTTTATTTAGTCAGCCCGGACAACAGAACAGGGGAAAACATGCCTTATATAGGCAGCTGTCAAACGGGACAGCAAATCAGCTGGGCGTATTCTTCCCGCCAAGAACAGGGGGCCAATCGGTCAGCTGTCAGGGCAGAATCTCCCCAGTGACAACGCTAGCGAGTTAGCCGGGGAGGGGATCCCGTCAGCTGGTTTTGGCGGGCGGCTGGCGTTTTGACAGCTAGCCGCCGCTACTGCGCATGCGCCAACTTTGACAGCTTGCGGCTGCCGCTGAGGGCTAGCCGCGGGTTTGACAGTTCTAGTTGTAACGCGCATGCGCGCCGTTTGACAGCTGTCAAACGGCCGCGTGTACTTGTAGGCCGCGTGAGCGGCTGCGCGTGCGTAGTCTTTTGACAGCTGTCAGTGCGGCCGCGTAAAAGCGGCCTATGACAGCTGCCATTATGTTTTTGAATATAATGCACAAAGTAATTTTTCTCTAGCTCAAGTTAAGGACATTGGGAATCTTTAAATGCATTGGTGAAAGAGACTTCCATTTGGGTGGACACCAACCTCCAGTCAGTCTTGCATATGTATGCCTTTGTCAGTCACAGAGTAGTCAGGCTCATCAGCCAAGTTAAAAAAAAAAGAACATTCCAATTAACAAATGAAGCGATTGATTTCATGACATCAAGCTGCCTTAAGTGGTTTGAGGATTATTCTGGGAGTAAAGTACCACTGTTTAGAGAAATGGAAGCATAATGATTTCATTATGAAACATGTTAATAGAGTAGCTCTAACAACATCTACCACATTTGTTTGCTTTTATCTGCACACAAAACCTAATAAAATATCTAAATATGCCAATTTTCATGTCTCCAAATTCTCTCTTTATTTAACCCACACTAAGTAAATCCATTTGTATGGTGGCACCAATTGCTTAAAAGCTGCTGTTTTCATGCTTCATTTATATTTCTAACCCAGTTATGGAATTCCCACTGACAACCCTGTTCAAACAATCTCAGTGAGGTATTAAATTCACATAGCCCTTGCATGTCCAGTGAAGACTTTTTGAATTTCATTACTGGCTAGAGAAGAACCTTAATTATCCCTGAAGAAATCTTAACGACTGGAATTACCTGGCAAGGACTGGAATTACCTGGCAAGTGAACCGACATTAAGATGAAAGGATGCTTCAGTATCTATTAGCATTCAGAAAAGAAAGGCAATGTTATCGCTGAGGACAGCTGCCCAACAATGCAAAAGCAACAGATCATGGTTTGGGGTATAACCTGTGCTAAAGATGGGCAGTATAGCTAGCTCATTAGTAGGGTTTGCATACAGGCACAGCCAGGGTTTAATTTATTTACTTTTTATCTAGGGGCATTGTACTTTTTTCAATATGTCCCACTTTTCTCTCTCCAGAAGAGCTAGGAGAGGAAGGCCCTCATTCAGGATGTCATAATGTGAAACTAATAAGAAATGCAAAATTTGTACTCATTTTGGAAAAAGAGAATGAAAGAGTATACTTTTATCTTGAACGGGACATCAGGAGATTAGGCTGGCTCAAGGTTTAGATAATTAAATAGAGTTCCCATTATAATCAATAAGACATCAGTTATAGTTGACTTATGTTACTGAGATTTACATAGAACCATCTTAAATTGTCACCAATTGATTCCTTGTATAATAATGCAACTAAAACTGCACTGCTTATTATTTTTATACTAGATATTACATTCCATTTAAGTCCATAGGACTTTATCTATATTTAATTCTCTGTAGGTTGAAAGCATGGGTTTTATCCATGTCTTCAACTTGTTGCCTTGAGAGATAAACAAATTCCCATTGTATAAATTAATGCAGCTGTTTTAGAACGACAGGATGAACCAATCCCTGTATGAGTATATACATTTTAAATTAACAATAGGTTAACTCAAATTTCCATTAACAGAATGGACCAGTGAACTGAGATGCACTCCCAGATTTCCTTCAGTTTTGACACTATTCCAAAATAAAATCAAGACTTTGAGAGCCCTGTAGGCAAAGTATTTATTCTCCACTCCATCCTTTTTTTCCTCATAGCCTTCTATACCAAATAATTTTTCTTCATTAAAAATGATTTTAAAATTACTCTGTCAAGTAAAGGAAAGTGTATGAGTAAACCAAAAATAGTAAAGCAGCTCTTGAGGTTATATTTCATTTGCTTGACTTCATTTTTCTTAATCTGATCATGTCCAACACTTAACATTTCTATAATCAATTAATCAGAATAGAGGTGGAAGAGATTTTGGAGGTCTTCTGGTCTAGGCTCAAGCAGGAGCCCCTATACCATTTCAGACAGGTGGCTGTCCAGTCTCTTCTTAAAAATCTCCTGTGATGAAACATTTACAACGTCTGAAAGGAAGCTGTTCCACTGGTTAATTATCCTCATTGTTAGGAAGCTTCTCCTTAATTCCAGGTTGTTTTTCTCCTTGATTAGTTTCCATCCATTGTTTCTTGTCTTTCCTTTTGGTGTTTTGGAAAATAAGTTGACCCCCTCCTCTTCTTTGTGACAGCCCCTCAAATACTAGAATACAGCTACCATGTCACCCCTAGTCCTTCTTTTCTCTAGATTGGCCCTGCCCAATTCCTGCAACTGTTCTTCATATAGAAGATGTGGAGATGGCTGCTAATTTGGATGGCTTTAAAAGGAGACTGGATAGATTAATGGATGACAAGTCAGTGTTACCTTCATGTTACTTGCACCTGTTGAAGGTATCAGATGTGGGACAACAATGTTGAGAGGTATGTCTCCATTTCCTGCTTACAAACAACCCAGAGAGGCTTGATTGGTCCCCATGAGAAACCAATACCAGATCTAGTCCTATTTTCTTATCTATAGTAATACCAAACTATGCAGCCTGTGTTAACTCAGAGTAGTTTTCCCCATTGCCTTCCAAGGGTTCTAAGACAAATCATTTATTCTATTTGTTACATACCTGCAAGCAAGACATATCTCTGTGCTCAGAGACACTTCTAGACTCAAAAATGGCTAGACACAAAAGTCTACATTGTGCAATCCCCCAAAACTACCAGTAATCCTCTGCATGCATTCTGAAGAGTCATTTACATAGCTTATCAAGACATTGAGAAGCCACTCAAGAGGATGGAAGCAATACACCAAGGTAGGAAGGGGATTGTTAGCAAATAAATATGCAAATACTTACATTTGCATTTACATTTGGACTCTGTAGATTTAAAAATAAAGTTATGACTAATGCACAAGTGGGATAGTTTTATGAATTAAAACATGGTCATTAATATTGATTACAAGTAGTTGATTGGTCCATTTGCACATTTGACTGGCCATTTGCACGTGGACATTGGTCCATGTGTACACACACATACAATTCAAAATACAAATTCAAACATGAATTACCAGAGTACATAAGAAGTCCTAGAGATGGGTGGATCTAACTATACTGCTCAAAAAAATAAAGGGAACACTTAACACAATGTACTGTATTTAATAGTAGGATGTCTTATCTTGTGTTCCCTTTTTTTTTTTTGAGCAGTATATTTCAGACCATGTAAGTTTTATTCATTTATGAGGGAAATTTGTAAAGGAAATTTCAAACAATAAGTTTGGGACTTTTTGTGTATGCTGCTTTACAAGGTTTACTACATAGGTTACACCCATTTGCTTACATTTTTAGAAATGTATTAAAAAGTCATAAACACTACCAGTAGCCATAGGTAAAAAAAACGAAGTAATTTCAGGAAGAATTATCCAACAACACTTGTGGGAAATTATTTTTCATGCTGCAGGGAAGTGTTTGTTTCTTCTTTTGTTCATTGTGTATTGTGTTTTTCCTTGGGTAGGGATTTGACACATGTCCCTAGAACATTTTCAAAAGTGAAGGGTTCTGGAATCATGATAAATGGAAAACAATCTATTTGTATGTGTGTAGCTTTCTGCTAACTGGCACCAAAATCACCAAAGTGCAAAAGGGATAGCAGTGTGACAGATGTGGAACAAATCGTGATTGAAGTAGAAAGATGGGAAGAATCAATATTGCCCAAGCAAGGATCCAACACTATGCCATCACAGGACCCACAGATTCTGCCAAAACTCTTGTCTGTTTTTTTATTTGTGGAAAAGAGAACAAGCAGAGTTCAGTACACAGTTCTGTGCCCAGAATTTCAATGTTTCTCCTCAAAGCACTATGATTGAAAAGATAAGCAGAAACAAGGCACTTTCCCATTTCCCTCCCTCCCTCCCTCCCTCCCTCCCTCCCTCCCACCACCCATCTCAATCAATGATTCTGGGTGTCTTACAATTCCAAAAGTATAAACACAATTAAAACAATAAAAAACACGCTAAGAAAACAATAACAGACATTCAAAATAACTATACATCGTAGCTTAGCCAGTTAACAGTAAAGACAAGACACATGATCCTTAACACATCCAGTGCCCCATAATAACACAGCCAGATTTTTATAGCTTTACAAAAGGCCTATAGGGTTGGGCCATTCTAATCTCTGAGGAGAGAATATTCAACAGAGCAGGAGCTATTGCAGAAAAGTCTTGTAGACCCCACCAGCCAACACTCTTTGGTTAATGGGAATAACATGCAGCATGCCAATCTGTCAGATTGAATTGGATGGGTAGAGTTACTGTGATTAGGAAGCTGTTGTAGTTAGATATCTGCAGCTCTATCCCTGTGTTCTTCTAAATTCTGCACAGTTTTACATTCTTTGGTCATCTACAAAATCTTTATACAGATCAGCCATATTGAGTCCATAAAATTGTCTGGATCTGATGCACGCTGCTAATAGATCAACCAACATTACTGCTTTCATTTAATAAAAAGGAATGGAGAAATTGGAACTTGCAAAGGTTATGTGAAAGGCAGCTTCTTATGTGAATACATTAGGAAATCAGCTTTGTGAGGAAGTCACATCGCCTTCTTTTAAAAACTGAGGGTGACAAATGGATTGCTTCATATAGAGAGAGCACACTTGATAGGTGCACGAGCCCAGCATATGTTGCATGGATGAAACAAAAATAAACTAAAGTGCTGACTTCTGTTCTGTTCTGCCTGGCATGAGAAATGAGCAGGCTGTTTAGTGCACACTCCGACAGCTGGAAGCCATCCCTTTCCGAAGGAAGCTGATGGCAACAAGAAATGACACTACTTATGTTACAGTGTTTAGTATTAGACATAACATTGATAAGATAATGGGCTGTTGCTAATTGTAAACAGGCATCCTCTAGAAATAACCATAACCCACAATGGGAACACTTCTGGGGTACCCAGGGGCAGTGGTGGGATTCAAATATGTGAACAACCAGTTCTCTGTGTGGATGCCACTTCTAGAAGTCCATTCTAGGCCTGGGCAACAAAAAATTAGCTACTGGTTCTGCCAAAGTGGTGCAAACCAGCTGAATCCCACCACTGCCCAGGAGGCAGTTGTATCTTGCTATGTCCATGCATTTGGTTTTCACCTGAAACTAATTTGGGAAGTAGATCATTTTTTAAATGCTGTTCCTAAAAATAAAAAATGGAGCTAGTCCTTGATTACTCATAAAGGCTGCATATAAAATCAAACCTTTATTTAAGGATACGATATCTATAATAAATAAAAGCCATCGGGCCTCTCTTCCACATTTATTTTCTCAAATACATTATACACACACACATACATACACATATACAGTATATCTTGCAGCATTATAAAAGCAGAGCAGGGACTATAAGGCTTGTAAAACATTTCAATGATTTTAAAAATCACCTTTTTTCCTGAAGATGTGGGATATTCCTTGTTCCTCCTTGAGCTTCTTCTTCCCAGCCTTTCAATCATATTTATTTCTATATTGTCACTGACAATGGTTTTGTTTAACAGCGATGCTATGAAATCTCTTTTGTTGCTGTGATCTATCAATGATTAGTTTCTGTACCCGCCTGAAAAATATGGCTGTATCACGTTGTATTGTCTTGTACTTTCAGCTTAAAACAGATCTTTTTTCAGTCTCTCCCAGAAACCTGTAAAAAGACAGATTACTAGGTAGAAAGGGTGTTATATACTCATGCAAGATCTCACTACTTTTTCCAAATATAATTTTAAATAGTGTAAAGCTCTAGAAAATATGAAGCTTTTGTACCTATTTAATTAACTATTAATTATTCTGCCCATGTTTTCCAGGACACTTAGCAATTATACTTAATTTGGGTTGAAGGATTTATTTTTAATTTAGTGTCATGTAGGAGAAAATTTAAGGGCTACAATTTTGGACCCAAACTCATATGTACTGTTTAAATAAACAGCAAATTAAATAAAGCAAATTTAGCAGAAAGCAATCTGACACTTGGAATTCTCAGATGAAGAAAAGGACTTACAAGATAAGTGAAAGTGTTAACCAAAAGAATGCAAGTCAGCTGCAGAGGATTAACTACTATGGTTGGGATTTTTTAGATATCAGCTATGTTAAAATAACAATTTAGTTACAGAATCTGAAAGCCCCTTTGTTTAAATAACTGGTAAGGAAATACAGTTTCATTATTTGTAACACCCTTCATTATATTTCCCAGCACACATATGAATTAACCCAATCAGTAGGGTTAAACTTATCAGGGCCATTGACTGCTATGTATTATCTAATACCTAAGACAGATCTATCATTGTAATGTAGCCAATTAAATTAAAGTATAGTTCGCATAGGCCTGTAACAAAAGTTTGTAATCCCATCCCACTTTAGGCTTCTATTTTCCTGCCTCTGATATTGAAAACATCATGACCAAATTGTGCTTCTATATAATTTCATCCTAGTCTTTGGTTCAAACATGGCCCTTGGGAATTTTTTCCTTCAATAATTATGAGCATTACCAAATGTGGCTTACAATCAGCTCAGGAAACAAATCAAAATTCTCTTTTCAAACCTGTCACTGGGAGTTTTCATTGGTTCAGTCTTGACACCCCCCTCGTGGTAATGGCCTATGTCTCTAAAAATATGCATTTTCAATCTTTAGTTGTAACAGCAATTATATTATTTTATCATAGATGTGTGTAATCTAAAATGATTTGTTGATCTTTATAAAGCAAGGGTGTAGAGTTGGTTAAAAATATTGTACTAGCAACAATTGATTCTCAAAATTCACTGGGATGTTTATTTTCCTTAGTATTTTCCTTATAGTGAATCTTTAAACCTTTTTTTTAATCCAAGAAGCATTGATGGTCCTGTGGGGAGAGTTGTGAGACATAAATGTTCTTTTACTACCCCGAAGGATGTGCACACCAAACTCGGTTATGCCTAGATTGTGGTGAATTCTTTTTATTACCCATCTTACTTATTATAAAGACTCAAATTTCCAAAGAAATAGTCTTTCCATTGAGTAGCCAGGGAATTCAATATTGTTTGTTTTCTTCCACTTTGTTTTATTTTAATCTATGCTGGAAAAAAAAGATGCAAATAAAAGCTCTCTCATTCTCACTCACTCTCTTTGACAAATGACCCCCAGAGGCAGCACATTTTTGATGTAAAAAAAATGACAGTGTCTCAAAAAAGCACTAAAATTTGAACACCCCACAACTGTTGTGCTATACCTTTAAATCAGGTACTTATCAGTATTCTGAAAGGCAGATTTGCTTAATGAAGTTTTACAATTGCTCACCAAAAAAGATCATGCTTTTCCAACTGGTGCGAAACAAGTGCACATAACATATGATCAATCTATTTGCAGCTCCTCCAACTTCTTCTCATTTCTTGCATCAATGATATCTTTGACATTAATAGCTACCATCAGGGAAAAAAGCATTTTAGCCTATATTTTTCTTCAGGTTACCTTCCAAAACCTCCTACTCTCTCATCATACAGCATCAATGGCCTAATTAGTAAGCATATGCACATTGAAGTGAGGATCTGCAACAGTTAGAAACTACAAGAAAGATATAATCATCAAGGAAAAATTGTCAGACCCACTTTTTCACATCACCTTTTCATCCCATAAAAAAAATACAATTCAACCCAGACATAAACAGCTGTAATTAAATGTGCTAAAAATATGGTTGCATATTTTCAAGTACTAGTATAGATAAGTAAACATTTAATTACTGGCCAGGCCCTTATCAGTAGTTTTAGGAACATGCATTGGGGTTCCTAAATTTAATAGCCTGCAACAGTCTTACAGCTGATATCCTTGATGCCTTCTCCTGGCTCAAAAAAAAGGGCAGAAGGAAAAGGTAGCCAGTAATGATGCCTGGAAATCATGCAATCTAGGTGACAGATTACTTTTGTCTGCCCAAATCTACAATATATTTGTGGAAAAACAGTTCCAGGACTGTTCCAGTGAGTAATAAATGCTCTGTCCATCAGGATAAATGAGATTGAATGCCTTTTATAATACAGGTGTTGAAGCCATTTGGTTTGAATGCAGCAGCTGGTTGAAATTATTTGGCCCTGACACAAGTCTTTAAATGCCAAGGCAGATCTATCACTTCTGATGCCCAAAGCAAAGTGCCAAAGCAGATAGAGCCCACTTTGCAAAGACCTAGAATTTACTTCCCAATTTGATAAGTTCAAAGACAATTGAAAACAACTGTAATAAATCATTGCAACTTCTGTAACCATAGATGGCCAGGCCTCCAAGGTTGAACTCAGTCTTCCATAGGCATTGGTATAAGTGCCAGGTTAACATTGCAACTTCTCATATTTGATCACGTAAAGCACAGGAAAAGATAAATCTGGATGCTGTATACAAAGATGAGTGCAAAAGAAAAGGGAGAGAAAACAGTGCACTTGGGTAGACTGTAGCCTTGAAAGCCCATCAGTATCCCTGGGTTCAGTCCAAATTAATTAACTGCAGAATCTGTAGCTCACTTTCCAGATCATTAAGGCATTTAAAAAAGAATGACAGCCAACAGGATTATTACTAGCATAATACTTCTGTGAACTAATATAGAAATGCTCATTATATGTATTTCTTCATATATCAATGAGTTTATCTGTGGTCTGACACTGGAAATATATGATTGTTCTTCTCCCCTCTAAAAGATATGTTTAAATAGTTCTGATTTCACAGTCTATTTTCTGCATCTTCCCTACATACCCCAGTACCTAAAATGGATTGTGAAAAATAGAATCTTTCTAATCAGTAACATCAAAAGAACATTTTAAGCAGTTTTACTGCTCGACAAAGTTGTAATTTAAACTAATTTCCTCACAGAGCCCAGTACCCTAAGCAATATTTATATTCACAAAATCATCTCATGCACAAAAGATGGTTTTATAAAAAAAAAGTGCCTTGAGATTTCAAAGACTTCAGGGTAATTTTTTTAATTATAATAATCATATACATGGTATCTGAATATATCTGCATCTATTTGCCACAACAGTATTCCATGACCTTCACTTTAATCTTGCAAACAACAAAGTTCTTTGTATTATAGTTTCAATTCATTTGTATCCAGATCTGCTCTAACTTCATAGAAGTACAATTTATTTTAAACAACTTTTGTTTTGGTTCAAAAATCCATTCTATAGAAAGCAAATAAACACAATTTATGCATCAATATTTGTAAACTACCTGAAGTCACACATGGGTGTGGGTGGCATATCAATTTTTAAGGAACAAACAAATACTTATGCATGCTCCATTTTTGCACATGTGCCAACAGCTTTTGCTATTTTAGGGTATCTAAATACCAGGAAGGGTTAAAATCAGCGTATGTTGAATACTAAGCAGAGGAACATTTTCAAAGCATCATGAAATAAATACAGATATAGAGTGAGGAGACTAAAATTTATTCCCTCTAAATCCCAACTTCAGTTATAATACTACATAACCTAGACCAACACAGAATTACAGATATACACAGAGATGATTTATGAGGATGAAGGCTTTAATGATAGAGACAAATGTTGGAGTGAGAACAATTATTCCACATGCTGCTAATTTCTTAACTGATACAATTTTTCACATGGGTTAGTAACTGCACTATTAATTGGAAAAAATGTCTGAATTTCCTAACTTTTGAAGCCATGTATATTTTCTTCTGAAAGTCTATTCCCTAGTAATTGGGAAGGTGGGGAATTAAACATTCTCCATTTTTCTATTTATAAAATAGCAGACAGCAGAATTGTTGAGTGATGATCATCCAAAAGCAGCCAAGCAGAAAAACAATACTATATTATTTTGTACATTATTTTTAATTCTGAATTAAAATAGTTTCATCTGCATTAGAACATTATTTTGGAGGCTCTTTTGTATACCATCTCCTGCTTTTTCCTTTGAGCATTCTTTGTTTCTCCTTCCCACTTCTTAACCATGGA
>NW_028148344.1:0-41118 GCF_947247035.1 Vipera ursinii | reverse complement strand
CCTCCTCTCCTCCTCCTCCTCCTCCCCCCTGCAAACCCCCCTCCTTACTGTGCTGATAATATTACATAGTTTGGGTAATGAAATCTCTGCAAAAAAATCACCAATCTCAGCGAGCACTAAGGACTCCTCGTTTCAACCCTGAGCTAGTAGTATTCTCCTTTATGTGTGTTTTAGAATCGGAGGGAAGATGAAAACGTGTCCTTTTCTCTGTATCATCATTACCCTATATTCTCTACATCCCCCCTTTTTGAAAAATACCACCTGAATACATACATAATGATGTAATGCCCAAATTCTAATGAAAAAACCTGTGTTATAATATTTTTGAACAGTATTTTTATTTGCTCTGTGTTTTTTATCTAGGCACAGTACAGATACTAATTAAAATTGCATTCCGGTCTAAACCTAATATAAATCTATCCACTTTATCAGCTTTATCTAATCCTAGCACGGTCGTAATTTATATTAGTGGCAGGCATTACAGATGATAAGAATATTTATTTTGGCTTTGTAAAAGCTCTGAGAACTAGAGAAGCAGTTCAAGGATCTTTTAAAGCCTCAGGAAATCAGGCTGCAATTGTTCTTCCAAGGAGGTGGAGGAGAAGTGGCCAGGCTGATTTGAGAGAAAACTATAAAGGATCTTGATTGATATCTAGAATCTGAATTGCAATTTAATTATTCAAATGCCTGGGTGCCCCCGAATGCATAGCCCGGAAAGTTGGCATCAGCAGTTTCAACTCTTGTTCCCAAAGACCAAGATAACACAAGGCAGTGTTTCTCGACTTCAGCAACTTTAAGCTGCGTGAACTTCAACTCCCAGAATTCCCCAGCCAGTCAGATGGGGATTTCTGGGAGCTGAAGTCCACACAGCTTAACATTGCTGAAGTCGAGAAACACCCAGGTAAAGAATTAGTGAAACAAGGAATAGGAGGCCGTGGGTTGTGAGGAAAACCTTGGGATACAGGAGAAAGAGAAAGCAGTCCGGTAAGAGGCCAAATCAGAAAATTAATTTATAAAAGCTCTCGGAAGGGACCCTCCCTATTTCTCTGGAAAATAAAGGCAGGGCAGCGGGGGAAGCCCTTTCAGACTTGCAAATCTCTCTTATTTTAACCTTGCAGTGAAGATAATCTTAGTGCTCCATACACACATACACACACACACACACACACACACACACACACACACACACACACACACACACATATATATATATATATATATATATATATATATATATATATATATATATATATATATGGGACGCGGTGGCTCAGTGGGTTAGGACGCTGAGCTTGTCGATCGGAAGGTCGGCAGTTTGGCGGGTCAAATCCCGAGTGCCGCGTAACAGAGTGAGCGCCTGTTACTCGTCCCAGCTTCTGCCAACCTAGCAGTTCAAAAGCACGTAAAAAAAAATGCAAGTAGAAAAATAGGGACCACTACGGTGGGAAGGGAACAGCGCTCCGTGCGCCTTTGGCGTCTAGTCATGCCGGCCACATGACCACGGAGACGTCCTCGGACAAGCGCTGGCTCTTCGGCTTTGAAACGGAGATGAGCACCGGTCCCTAGAGTTGGAAACGACATATATATATATATATATATATATATATATATATATATATATATATATATATATATATATATATATTCTGGGCTATTTTCAGACAGCTGTTTCACAAAGTCCACATTGAGGAATGAAAGGAACAAGGTCTGAATGGACTCTCTGTGAGATGCCGCGAGGCCAGGAAGGGCAGCAAGAACCGGGAGAGAATTTGGGAAGAGCACGGAGGCTGCCGCCACGGGAAGCAGAAATGAAACGTTCTGAATGCTTCTTTCACATCCTGTCCCTTTTAACTAAAGTAACAATGGACTCGTTCAACATAACGCAGTTGGCAATCTTTAATTAACCATCATTTGGGAAATGAGCCAAATTAGCTTTGCATTCCAAGGCACGGACCAGGGATATGCAACTTTTTCCAGTCCATGAGTAACTTGAAGAAGAACCAAGCGGGGCCAGAAAAGAGCTGATTTTGATTTGATGCATGTTTCATCTGTAACTGCTCTCTTTGTACGGGTTGCGTATGGCTTGTCTGCACTTGAGCAACTGGAATATTTTATTTCAGGTGTTGCTTTTGGTTAATGTAACCTTTTCCTGCTGCTTAAGAAGAGATTAAACAGCCATTTGCCCAGGGTGGTACAAGATCCCCTGCTTGGGGAAGGGGATCAGACTAGAAGACCTCCAAGGTCCCTTCCAACTCTCTTATTCGGTTATTTTTGCTTCCCTTTTCAAATTTATGACATGCTGCCTCTATTCCCCAAATCCCATCTCCAGCTACAGTGGGGTACAGCTCCCATTCTGGCTTGGCTGGTAGATGTCGCCCTCCAGAACATTTGTAGATTTAAGTGAGCCGTATCCAATTTTACAACCTTTTTGCTGAAGTCGTTAAGTGAAGCAGTGTGGCTGTTAAGGGATTGATGCAGTCGTTCAGTGAATCTGGCTTTCCCCATTGATTTTCTTTGTCAGAAACTGGCTGGGAAGCTTGCAGATGACAATCACAGGATGCCGCAACCGTGGTAAATACAGGCCAATTGCCGAGCATCCAAATTTTGATGACGCAACTTCAGGGATACTACAGCGGTCATAACTGCAAGATCCGGTCATAAGTCACTCATCTGAATGCCGGTGTACCTTCAGACAATTGCTAAGCAAATGGTTGTAAGCAGTGGTGGGATTCAAATAGGTGAACAACCGGTTCTCTGTGTGGATGCCACTTCCGGAAATCCATCCTGGGCCTGGGCAAGAAAAAATTAGCTACCGGTCCTGACAAAGTGGTGCGAATTGGCTGAATCTCACCACTGGTTGTAAGTCAACTACTCCCTATATCAGAGAATTACATAATGGTAGGAAAAGGTAGGGAACGTGTACAATACAGGTACTCTTTAATTTACAACAGTTCATTTAGCGACCGTTCAAAGTTACAACAGCACTGAAAAAAGTGACTTGTGGCCATTTTTCACACTTATGACCGTTGCAGCATCCTCACGGTCACGTGATCAAAATTTGGATGTTTGGCAACTGTTTCCTATTTATGACGGTTGCCATGTCCCCAGGTCACATGGTCACAACTTTTGCAACCTTCTGACGAGCAAAGTCAAATTTACTTAACAACCATGTTACTCACTTGACAACTGCAGTGATTCGCTTAACAGCTTTGGCAAGAAAGGTCGTTAAATGGGGTAAAACTCAACAGATGTCTCACTTAGCAACAGGAATTTTGGGCTCAGTTGTGGTCATTAGTTGATGACTGCCTATTACAATAAAGTCTCATTATAGCAAGTTCTTCCTCTGACTGTTAAGCCTCTGGGGGCTCCTGCCTCTCTTCTCTCGCTGTTCCCTAGTCAGCATCTCTCCTCCTCGTTCCCCAAGGTCATCCACCCATCCCAATCCATGTGGCAATAAATATTTCCAGTTGGAAAGCTGATTCTCATCTTTCCATAGGGTACTTTGAATTGCCTTTGATTTTAACCTGGCACAAAACATACAGCCAGCATTCATTGGCCAGAGTATCGTTTGCCTTTTGTAGCAGGGTATCGTTAAAAAAAAGTCAAGATAAAAGTCTCCTGCCTTGGTTAGGAGTTTGGACTAAACATCTCCAACGTCCCTTCCGGACCAAGAGTCTATAGTTTGCACAATTTCGAAGATGTACAATTTCTAAGATGGCGGCCACAGTGCTGTTGCGATTGAAACTTCACCCACTTTGGCCTGTTGTGATGCCCATATAAATGGATAGAGCTTTGATTGCACTGCTGAGGCCCCCATCTTGATTTGGTTGAGCACCTTTTCGCCTTTTATCACCGAGGTGGGCCATGTTTGCAGGAAAAGAGCAGATCCGCTATTTTGGGATTTGTGTATTTGCAACAGCTTTGTGTCACGGTCTCCTTCCTGAAGTTGAGCTGGCATCAAAAGCTGTTAATCTCATATCTGTTTGAAAGATGTTTAATGGGTTTTCCTCACCTCATTCATCCGTCAAAGTGCGCAGAGATTCAATTAAATAGCTCCTGTAAAAAGCATCTGAAAAGTGCATTTTTGTTTAGACAGCATAAACTGGGGATCCTGTGCAAATAAGAGGTGGAGGGCTTTTTTTTGCCCCTCAATGAAATCAAGGTAAGTCAGAATAGAGTTGAAAGGGACCTTGGAGGCCTTCTAATCCAGCCCCCTGCTCAAGCAGGAGATCCTATACATTTCAGACAAATCCAGTCTCTTTTTAACAACCTCCATTAATGGAGCACCTACAACTTCTGGTGGCAAGTTGTTCCACTGGTTAATTGTCCTCACTGTTAGGAACTTTCTCCTTAATTCCAGGTTGCTTCTCTCTTTGATTAGTTTCCAACCATTGTTTCTTGTCCTGCCCTTTGGTGCTTTGGAAAATAATTTGACCCCCTCTTCTTTGTGTCAGCCCCTCAAATACTGGAACCCCGCTATCTTGTCTCCCCTATTTTTTTTCTTTACTTTAGACTAACTAAACCCAAGTCCTGCAGCCATTCTCCGTATGTTTCAGTCTCCAGGTCTCTGATCATCTGAGTTGCTCTTCTCTGCACTTTTTCCAAAGTGTCAATATCTTTTTTGTAGTATGGGGACTAAAATTGACTGCAGTATTCTAGGTGTGGTCTTACTAGGGTTTTATAAAGAGGTACTAATACCTCGTGCGATCTTGATTCTATGCCTCTGTTGTATAATACCCAGGATTGTGTTGGCTGTTTTTGGCTGCTGCTGCACACAGCTGGCTCATAGTCAAGTGATCGTCCACTAAGGTCCCTGTCAAGTTACTGTTTTGGAGCCAGATCTCGCCTAGTCTGTACTTATAATTTCGTGTGATTTTCATCAGAACAGCAGTGCAATCTACCTGGTGAATATAACAAGAGCCATTGGATCTATCTGGATCTGTAGCTCTGCTTTGTGCGAAGGAGTGAGTAGGTATGAAGTTGCTCAGATAAAAGGAGAACTATAAAGAAAGCGAAAATATTGATTTTTGCAGACACCAGCGTATAGCATTCTGTGCACAGAAAAGCCACAACCAGCTATCTATCCCGGATTTCCAAGTTCTGCTGTATAATTACTACTAATACATAGCTGATTGCTTGATTGCTACCCTCCCAAACGATCATGTAGGAATCCGTTTGGAGAAGATAGCTTGAGTTTTTCTGCACTTTTCCCTCCCTGACAGCTGCCTTGCAGTAACTCGCTGTTCCATTTCCCTACCAACCTCCCTGTATTTTTAGCAAAATTACCATATTGTGTTTTGCCTTTCCAAACGTTTCTCTCCGATTTTTTGTTTAAAAAAATCTGCAGAAGGCTGTTTCTCCCCCCTCCACACACACACACCCCTTTCCTGGCTCTTTTCTGCATCTTTTCCTCCCCTCCCCACGAGATAGACTTATTTCTAGCCTTCAAACATTGGCAGTTTTTGTTTTAACCTTTTCCCTTTGCCAACGCTGATAGATTTCAGAGTAAATAGTGAAAAGAGCCATTTGCAGTTGCCAACTGTAAGTCAGCTGTTGACGCTGCTGTCATGGGAGGCAAGGAGACGGCTGCTTTCAACAGAAAACGTAACCATTGCTACCAACTGAGCTTGATAAACTTGGGACCGATGCAAACAAATTACGGGCCGTCCTTGCCTTTATGGCCGTCATTGCAACCCAGACTTGCATTGCTAAGCAAGATGACTGTTAAGTGCATCCAATTTTACGACTTTCTTTGCCATGGTGGGTAAGCAGATTATTGCTGTCGTTAAGTGGAGCAAGGGGTCATTAAGCAAATCCAACTTCTCCCATTGACTTTGCTTGTTGGGAGCTGGCTAGGAAGGTCCCAAGTGGTGATCACATAACCCAGGATGCTGCAAGTCCCATAAATCCAAGGGTGGGATTCAAAATATGCGAACCACCGGTTCTCTGTGTGTGGATTCCGCTTCCGGAAGTCCATTCTGGGCCTGGGCAACAAAAAATTAGCTACCGGTTCTGCCGAGGTGGTGTGAACTGGCTGAATCCCCTCACTGCATAAATCCATTCAGGTTGCCCAAATTTGGTTGCCCAAATTTGGATCCTTTGACCCTGGGGGATGCTGCGATGATCCTAAGTCTCAGAGGACAACTCGTTCCAGCCAACTTGCTACAGGAGAGTTAGTTAGCACTAATATAAAAGAAATGGTGGAATAGAATCATTAAAAAAAGGATGCAAAGGCAGGGACCAAAATGAAGTGTGAATGAGGAACATTAAAATAATATTTAATTATTTTAAATAATTAAATTGAATTCTTAAATTGCCGCAGTGAGTTGTCCCATTCCCAGGCTTTGCACTCATCATGCTTCTGAGTTTCCCCAGTCCATCCATTTGGGCTCTGGACAATGCACAATGCTGGATTGTGGGATTTTGGGGATTAAAATTCCCTCTGGAAGTCTCAGAGTTATGTGTGGTATGCTTTTCAGGGCTTGTTTTAAAAACTGTGGAGCACAATCCTGTCCATCTCACGGACAGATTTGTTCCTTTGCCTTGAGCCCGATTTTGTTTCTGGTATTCCAATAAAAATCGTGTTTTGTCACAAATCAAAACTTTTGTTTCCTTTAAATGCCTTGTCTAAGACCCGTAACAGAGAATCTGTTTAAATTTTTCACATCCAGTAATGGAGCCCAAATATTTATGCAGCTGTAACAGAGTCCTAACCCTGGGCAAATATTTCCCTATGGATATCACTGAAAAGAGGCTGATTCCAATATTACCTATTTTCCAGGAAAATGTTCTGACTCAGAAGTTTCCAAAAGTTTCACTAGATTCAAATCTAGCAGGGTTATTATGAAGGTGTTCAAATGTAAGGTAAAGGTAAAGGTTCCCCCGCACATGCGTGCTAGTCGTTTCCAACTCTAGGGGCCGGTGCTCATCTCCGTTTCAAAGCCGAAGAGCCAGCGCTTGTCCGAGGACGTCTCCGTGGTCATGTGGCCGGCATGACTAGACGCCAAAGGCGCACGGAACGCTGTTACCTTCCCACCGTAGTGGTCCCTATTTTTCTACTTGCATTTTTACGTGCTTTTGTACTGCTAGGTTGGCAGAAGCTGGGACGAGTAACAGGCGCTTGCTCTGTTACGCGGCACTCGGGATTCGACCCGCCAAACTGCCGACCATCTGATCGACAAGCTCAGCGTCCTAACCCACTGACCATCATAATAATGGTTTCCTTAAGGCTGCTGCACAGAAAAGCCATAAGATTGGATTGGTCACGTGATGGCCTGCTTTGTTACTTTCATGACTTATAGCTTTAATTACCAGGCTCAATTATCATTGTTAACTCAAGGACTACCTGTATATTTCTTAATACCGGGGACTCATGTCTTCCCCAGAATGCAAAATGTTGAACCAGCCTAGTCTGGGTGTAATGCAACACCACCTCTTTAGTATAAGGGTGTTTTAGAACTGCAGAAAGCAAAATGTAATGTTGAAGGCTTCACCAGAACTTAATAGGATCTTCTTTAGGTGAAAGGAAGATAAATCTCTTTCCCCAACCACGATCAAATGATTACTTTTGAATTTGGAATAGGGCAGGGGTAGGCAACCTTGGCTCTTTTATGACTGGTGGACTTCAACTCCCAGAATTCCTAAGCCAGCCATGCTGAGTGAAAAGGAAGAGGTTTCCAAGCTGAGCCTTGCTGGCTCAGGAATTCTGGGAATTGAAGTCCACGAGTCATAAAAGAGCCAAGGTTCCTCACCCCTGAACTAGACCACTTATCCTACGGTTTAGCCTCCAGGCCCCTTACCATTTTTGTTGCTTGACAGATGATTTTTGCTTGTTTTATTTATTTTTTGTGGTAAAGAGAAAGGAAAACTAGGGCAGCGATGGCAAACCTATGACACACTTGTCAAAGATTTGCCACTGCAACATTTTGAGTGACATGCCAGCGTTCATCAACACTGACAACTGTTCTTGAGAGCACATTCCCGTTCTTGCGCAATTTTGGGAGGGTGCAGAGAAGGTGTAAGAATGAGGTTTCTGTGTGGTTTTGTGTGGCCACTGGAGCCTCTCTAGAAGTTGCTCAAGAAGACTGTGTGACCTCCACAGCCTCCCAAAATCATGCACGAATGGGCATGATTTTGGGAGGCCACCTGAGAATGGGCTATGCTCTCACGTGGCCTCCATGGGGTCCAAAAATTGTGCAAGAGTGGGGAGTGCTTTTTGTGAGAAGGTTGTTCGACGCTTTGAGAACCGTTGCGTAGCACCCCTTGTTTTGAATTGAATTTGTCCTTTCAGGCTCCATTGCTGTGTACAGTATGTGTGTTTGTGTATTTCCACATAGCCTGCATTGAAATTATTAACGGGAAGAGCATAAGCAAGACGGGTTTCAGGATTGGTCCTTGTGTGATTTCCTGGTTGCGCAAGAGAGACGGTTGCACAATGTGCTCAGCATGTCTGAATACAGGAGGTGTTTCTGGTGTCTATTCAGTCAACGTGCCCAGATTGATATGATGAAATATTGCCAGTTTCTTTAGTTTGGGGTTGATATCCTGGTTGGCTTTGCCAAGATTGTTTGATTGGCACTTCCCGGATTGCTGGAGATGTGTCAACAATAGAATATTTGCAGGCAGGTTGAGAGGTATGAAATCCTTCTTTCCTCCTTGTTTCCTCAAACAAGATCCTGCGAGGCCAAAAAACAGAAAATGGAGCAGCGGGAAAATATTATAAGATATGTCACCTCAACCTCTGTACCTTTAGCACCACTTTATAATGCCTTGATAAGGCCACACATGGAATACTACGTCCAGTTTTGGTCGCCACAATATAAAAAAAACACCATGTTGAGACTCTGGAAAGAGTGCAGAGAAAAGCAGCAAAGGTGATTAGGGAGATGGAGAATGAAAGATATGAAGAACAGTTGCAAGAATTGGGTATGTCTAGTCTAGTGAAAAGAAGGACTGGGGGGGTGACATGATAGCAGTCTTCCATTATTTAGGGGGCTGCCACAAAGAAGAGGGGAGTAGAATAGAATAGAATAGAATAGAATAGAATAGAATAGAATAGAATAGAATAGAATAGAATAGAATAGAATAGAATAAGGAATGAATAGAATAGAATAGAATGGAATAGAATAGAATAGAATAGAATAGAATAGAATATAGAGTAGAGTAGAATAGAATAGAATAGAATGGAATAGAATAGAATATAGAGTAGAATAGAATAGAATAGAATAGAATAGAATAGAATAGAATAGAATAGAATAGAATAGAATATAGAATAGAATAGAATAGAATAGAATAGAATATAGAGTAGAGTAGAGTAGAATAGAATAGAATAGAATAGAATAGAATAGAATAGAATAGAATAGAATATAGAGTAGAATAGAATAGAATAGAATAGAATAGAATAGAATATAGAGTAGAATAGAATAGAATATAGAGTAGAATAGAATAGAATAGAATATAGAGTAGAATACAATAGAATAGAATACAATAGAATAGAATATAGAGTAGAATAGAATAGAATAGAATAGAATGGAATAGAATAGAATATAGAGTAGAATAGAATACAATAGAATAGAATAGAATAGAATAGAATATAGAGTAGAGTAGAATAGAATAGAATAGAATAGAATAGAATAGAATAGAATAGAATAGAATATAGAGTAGAAGAGAAGAGAAGAGAAGAGAAAAGAAGAGAAGAGAAAATAGAATAGAATGGAATGGAATGGAATGGAATGGAATGGAATAGAATTGAATATAGAATAGAATAGAATAGAATAGAATAGAATAGAATAGAATAGAATAGAATAGAATAGAATATAGAGTAGAATAGAATAGAATAGAATAGAATAGAATAGAATAGAATAGAATAGAATAGAATAGAACAGAACAGAGCTGGAAGGGACCTTGGAGGTCTTCTAGTCCAGCCCTCTGCTGAAGCAGGAGAACCTATACCATCTCAGAAAAGTGACTGTCTAGCCTCTTCTTAAAAACCTCCAGTGATGGAGCACCCACGATTTCTGGTGGCAAGCTGTTCCACTGGTTAATTGTCCTCACTGTCAGGAAGTTTCTCCTTAATTCCAGGTTGCTTCTCTGTTCAACCTATTATAGGTCAACCTATTTTCCAAAGCACCAGAGTTCAAAAAAGTGGGGCAAAGCTCACTTAACAACTGTCTCTCTTAGCAACAGTAATGTTGGGCTCAGTTGTGGTCGTAAAAGTTGAGGCCTTTCTGTAAAACAGACACTTTGCTTGAGGAGGGACACGGTGGCTAAGGATTTGGATAAGAGGATGGGGAAAGGAGAATTCAAACGTTATTGACGCCAAGGCTGCCGGTTAGGTAAGCTATAATCACGCTTCAATTTCAGAAATAGCATCGCCCTGTAGTGTCCCTTGCTGTGAAATCTCAGTGGGGAAAGCACAAACGACATTCCTTGTTGTGTTTGTCGGCTTCCCAGGAGTATCGTAACAGCTTGTTCCTAAACAGATAAAGATTCAGCAGACAGTTATGTAAACAGCCAGTTGCGGTCCTCTCCCATCACCAGCGAAAGGATTCTACCTTAAAGTAGGTGGAGATACTTTCGATCTAAATGGGAAGTCGTTCAGTTGCTGCAGTTCTTCTAAATTCATCCTTCTCATTCCATTGCTCCCGGCTAACAGGGTTTAATAACATGACACGACTTCATCAACTCATAAATTTCTAAAAAAGGTGAGCGACAGACTTGGTGAAGAATCTCGTGGGGTTTTAGGCAGCTGCTGAAAAGTCCAATGGAGAAGCTGTAAGGAAGCTTTGCTCAAATCCAGCAGAGGCTCTTTTTGATCATTTTTTATTTTTAAAAAGTGTTATTTACACAAACTAATAAAAAAATAATAGAACAAATGTATCCACTAGTATTAAAAGACTGACACGCCCATGCTGATAAGTGCATCAGTAAAAGAGAGTGGAGGGCTGGTAATTGTTTTATGAATGGGACAAGTCCCAAAACTTTGATCGTACTCTATACTCTTAAGTTGCTTTAGTCACCTTCGGTTGAAAAAATAAAAATATAATTCAAAAGTTGGCAAAGCAACACATATCAAACCAGGTGTGTATGTTTCTTCTGGTGTGAGATGGTCATTCTTTTTGTCAGTCTCCATTCGTGTAAATTACACTGTCTTGCTCTTTTGATAGCTAATCACACTTATTAATAAGTTAATAAATACTAAAAAGTACAAAATCATTCAACAGATGTGGGAGATGTTTTTGGCTTCTGAGCACTAACCAATTGGTACTGTTTGCAGCTGCAACTTTGCTAGACTACGGTTTGAGTATTTGGTGAACCATTATTAGGCAAGAAAAACCAAATGCACAGTTACAGTATAGATTGTACCTCGCTCAATATAGTAACTGTGAAAGGGATCTTGGGATCTTAAATATGAGCCGGCAGTGTGCTGCAGCTGCCAAAAAAGCCAACACAGTGCTAGTGCCAATCCTCTGCTTAAACAGAGAGATAGAATCAAGATCATGTGAAGTGTTAATACCACTTTACAATGCCTTGGTAAGGTCACACTTGGAATACTGCATCCAGTTTTGGTCACCATGATATAAAAAAGATGTTGAGACTCTAGAAGGAGTGCAGAGAAGAGCAACAAAGATGATCAGGGGACTGGAGGCTAAAACATATAAAGAACAGTTGCTAGTTTAATGAAATGATAGACTAGGGGTGACATGATAGTGGTGTTCCAATATCTCAGGGGCTGCCACAAAAAGGAGGGGGTCAACCTAGTCTCCAAAAGCACCTGAGGGCAGGACAAGAAACAACGGATGGAAACTAATTAAGCAACCTAGAACTAAGGAGAAACTTCCTGACAGTTAGAACAATTAACCAGTGGAACAACCTGCCTGTAGAAGTTGTGAATGCTCCAACACTGGAAGTTTTTAAGAAGAGATTGGACAACCTTTTGTCTGAAATGGTATAGGGTTTCCTGCCTGAGCAAGGGGTTGGAATAGAAGACCTCCAAGGTCCCTTCCAACCTTGTTCTACTATTCTATTATGAAGAAGAAAGTTGTTTTCAAGCTGAACCTCACATAAGCACTTCCACGGTAGTTTCACCATATATCCCCAGCTTTAAATTACTGTCAAGGAAGTATCACCTCATTCATAAGGATTTGGTCAGCTTACTGGTTTTTTCCTTCCATTTTCTCTCTTTGTAGATCGACAGGACAGAAACGGCGGTGAACAACCTCAACCCGGCTTTCTCCAAGAAGTTCATCATCGATTATCACTTTGAGGAGGTCCAGAAGTTGAAATTTGCTTTGTTTGACCAAGACAAATCAAGCATGCAACTGTACGAACATGACTTTCTGGGAGAATTTTCTTGCACTCTGGGATCGGTGAGTGTTGTTGTGAATTTTTGACTACTAATTCTCTTGGGAAGAGAAAGAAAGTAGAAAATGTGACGGGAAAGAAGGTTGAATCCTTAAGTTGGTGGGAGCCATTGAGTCCGTCAAGCTCAACCCTTTGATCAGGTCAAGAATCTTAAGGTGAAATGTCCTTGACACATGTCTCTCCATCTTCTGCTAGATGGGAAAGAAGGTTGAATCCTTAAGTTGATGGGAGCCATTGAGTCCGTCAAGCTCAACCCGCTGATGAGGTCAAGAATCTCAAGGTGAAATGTCCTTGACACATGTCTCTCCGTCTTCTGCTGGAGGACATCCAGAGAAGAGGGTCCCACCACTTCTTTATGATACCTCCTAGATCAAAGCCCCACTTTCAGTTTCCTTAAAACAAGCTCAAATCCTGGTGACTTCATGGACTCATTCATACTGTTTCCTTGGCAACAGTATATAAATACTTGCTGTCTCCTAGAAAGTCCAAAGCTCTGGGCTTTTGTGATGGTCTCCCATTCAAGAGCTGGCTAGAATCAACCCTGCTTAGCTCTCCAAACCAAGTTAGGTCACCCATTGAGACACCAAAGATCAGTGACATTCTGGATCCCGTTCTTTGGTCCTAGACAGCTAGAAGTGCTTGAGAAAACCCAAGGGCACATAACACAGGGAAGGCAAATAACATTTTGATTTTTTTTTCCTACCTGGGTGCGTGGAGTGATGTTATTTTGGAGCCTTGGCAAAAGGTTCCAAGCAAAATGTGGTGCTTTTAAAAAACAGAAAGGCCCATCTTGGGGAACTGCTGATTTGTTTTAATAAGGTAAGCAATATGGTGGGGAGGGAATTCTAGGAGCCCCCCTCCCCCAAATGGGGTTCAGGACTGCGAGCAAGTTACTCCCTCCACACACACACACACACACACACACACACACACACACACACACACCCATATAAAGGCATCAATGGTCCTGTCATTTCTTCTCAGAGTCATTCAGACATTTGAAACTGTTTCTGTCCGTAACAGTTCAGTGAAAACATTGTGGCTACTGCTTGCTTAATGGTCTAATCATCCAAGAATTTGCCTGCCCCCTTTAATAATTGTCTAAACTCGTGATTGCTCTTGTAGAGCATTCGTGTGCTAAGAAGATAAATGATGAGTTTAGAAAAGAAGAGAAAGAGTGGGAGACAGGGGAAGGGGAAGGGGAGGGGAGGGGAAGGGAGGGGAGGAAAAGGAAGGGACAAGAGGGGAGGGAAGGAAAGAAAAGGAGGAAGGGAAGGGAAGGAAAGAAGAAAGGGAAGGGAAGAAGGGAAGGAGAAAGGGAAGGGAAGGAAGGAAGGGAAGTAAAGGAGAAAGGGAAGGAAAGGGAAGATGTGATCAGTAGAACTGTTAGGCACATTTTGAAAATGCTTTTAAGAATTAGGCTTTAGAACACTTCCCTGTTTTTTTTCCTCCAAGGAAGCTGAATTTTCCCATGCTTCCACCCTAAAGAAGATGCTGCTGTTTTTCAGAAACCCATGAACTTCAACTTCTTAAAGCAGCAGCATCCCTTTTTCAGGCTCCCACAGAAGGCCAAGAAAAGGTGGACTGTTTGAAGCCATGGCTGAGCGATTCTGTGCTCATGAGGATGCGCAGCCCTGCTTATTAGCGGGTGGAAAAGAGGAAGAAAAATATTGGGGAATCCTGTGGAAAAGCAAACTATGCCTCTTCACAGAGCGCAGGGCTTGTTTCATGCACCTCGAAAGAGAAACGACTTGTGGCCATTCCTACGGTGTTATTGTGAAATACAATTTTAATTACTTACGATTAAACCTAACAATCGGCCCTCTGAGTAGGGGGCTTCTAGTGGCTCCTTCCCATATGCAAATTCTTAACCTAGCAGGAAGAATATTACTAATAAGCTCAGCAAAGTAACTCTGTTTATCATTTTAAGTTGTGGTTGGAAGAAAAGCCTGAAATAAATTTCCTCCCCCTAATTTTCTTCAGTCCGTCAAAGGTTGGCGTTTGGTTGGGTGGGTGGAGCTGAGAGAACAGCTGGCTCAAAATCCTCCAGGGAGCTTCTGTGACCTATGGGGGGGGACTGGATCTGGGGTCTCCTGACTCCTAGCCTGGCGCCTTCACCACTAAACCCCACTGTCCCCAGGGCCGAGAAGGAAGGATTGGTCTAAATTCACCCAAGATGCTCCTGTGGCCTGCCGAAAAACAAGGACCCGCATCTCTCTATTCCTGGTCCTTCAGCTCTGTTGCCCACCAATTCTGCTAAGAATGTAGGAGACATTTCCGACTAAATAAAACTAGCTTTGCTAGGGTTTGTGCGGCTGGGTTTTGCACGGTGGAAGCTACATTTAGCAGGTAGCCATGGGTACCATCAGTAGGCAAACAGATGCCAGCTTGCAGCTCATCCCTCTTGACTTAGCGATGCCCGCTCTGCAGAATGAGCAGCTTTCTCTGTAGGATGAGAATTCCACCCGTCTCTTACAAATGGTGGCCCTGATTTCCCTATTTGCATGTGAACGCCCGTATGTGCCCGTGTGTCACCGGGCGTGCATATCTATAGGATGTATGCAAATGGGATGTCAATCTGCTGAAAAAACCCGCTGTAGCTCCAAGCACCTCTGCCAAAGGGGTGGGGGTGGGGCAACAGCTGCATTGAAGCTGCTTCCCACCCAGCTCTGCAAATAATGGGTGAGTTTTTGTTCCTGGCTCAGAGAAAAATCTTGGCCAGCCAGCGCCCCCAGACTGACCCCATTGGGGAGGAAATTGGAAGGCTGGGGACACCAGTAAAAAAGGGGAACACGGAAGCTTGGGAGCAGGCAGTATAAGTGATCCTTGACTTACAATCAGAATTCAGCCCAAAACTTTGGTTGCTGAGCAAGACGGTTGTTAAGACATTGGACAACCCTGTTGTGATTCAGGGTCAGCCTGTGGGTTCGGCAGTTGGGTCGGACGACTCAGAGGAGGAGGAGGGGGGTGTTGAAGACCTTGCTGAGGGGATTGGACAGCTTGATGAGAGCCCTCAGCCAGGCCCCTCCCACTTGGTCACCACGGAGACCCAGCTGTGTGAGCCTGACAGCGTGGATGAAGATGACCCACAGCTGGCCCTGTTCAAGGACGCCTGACGCAGGAGGCAGTCAATTAGTTGTAAACAGAGGAAGGCAATGGGGCTTCTCGGAAGGAGGCAGAGAGAAGCCACGCCCTGAACTCTATATAAGGGGAATGTGTGGGGAGGGCTGGTTTGCTGAAGGCAACCGCTTGGATAGTTCATGTTTCTTTAAGCTCCTGTTTCTTGGTTTGTCTTGTTCCGTTTGTTTTTGTGGTAATAAATTTGGCAGGCGTAATTCCAGCCTCTTGCCTTCTTGTAAAAGGGGTTGTCCCTGCCTTTTCTGCAGGGCCGGTAGCAGGCTGGTACAGAACAAACCCTTTGTCTGAGATGGTATAAGTATAGTTGAAGTCCACAAGTCTTAAAAGTTGCCAAGGTTGAGGACCCCTGGTATAGGGTCTCTGGCTTGAGCAGGGGGTTGGACTAGAAGACCTCCAAGGTCCCTTCCAGCTCTATTCCGAATTGAGAAAAAAAAGAATATCTCTGAAGTCACTGGGAGCTGAATTCAGTTTGGAGGAAAGATGTTTACTTTAATTTGAACACCCCGAGCTATGCACACACACACACCCCTAACTGAGATTAATCCTAACCAAAGTTAGCAACTTGTGTAAACGTATAGCACAAGCAGTCCTCACTTACCGACTGCAATTGTAACTCCGTTATTAAGCCATGCGGTCTTAAAGTACTACAACATCATCCTTTGTGACCTCCTGCCAGCTTCCTCATCCACTTTGCTTGTCCGAAGCCGGAAGTGAAGTTTAGAAATGGCAATCATCTAGGATGCCGCAACAGCTGCAAATTCGAGGACCGGTTACAAATCCCATTTTTCAATGCGCCGTCATCACTTTGAATGGGTCCCTGAATGAGTGGTTGGTAAGCGAGGGTTACAATAACATATTGAGTGTGCGAGTGAAGCCGTGCTATGCCTCATCAATCTAGTCGTCTTAAATTTCCCTGTTCCTCCCCCCCCCCACACTTTCTTTTTTTTCTTTAGATTGTCTCAAGCAAGAAAGTAACAAGAGCTCTCGTTCTCGGGAATGGAAAACCAGCCGGAAAGGGAATGATAACGGTAAGGTGATCTTTTCAGACATGTGACATTAAAAGTGTGGAATCCAAGCAGAGGACCCAAATCCAACAATCAAAGCTCACCGCAGTGATTTATTAGACAGCACATACTGGATTGGGGGGGGGGGTCTCCTCCAAAGGAATCACAGGAGGCACACCTCTGCAGGCAGAGAAGCACTTGTACATTTTAGGAAGCAGGGGAAATGCATGCATACGTATGCATAAGCAATGGGGTAATAAATCTCAGATTATTTCCTTCCCTTCTGTTATCTACCGAGAACAATAGTCTTAGTTAAAAGAAACATTTGCACTTTCGGGGGTTGCTATGGGAATGTTTTGATAGAACTTGCCACAGGCCACCGTGAGCTATAAGGACAGACTCTTGTATGTCTCAATTTGTCTATTAAAAAAGAGTCCCATTCCCCTGAAAACTGGTTTTCCCCGCAATCCTAAATCCGGTTCCTCTGCTGCCACCAGAATAATGTCTGGTGGAAATATTGTGCCTTATGTAAAATGCTCATGTTCTTTTAGTTGTCAAGTTTTATTTTCTGCTACGATGAGAGTCTAATGCTACCCCTGAAATAATGTAAGATCTAAATGGTTTTACACCTTAACTAAAATGCTCGTGTTTTTTCTTTAATCATCGAGTTCATTTTTGGCTCAGTTTGTTGGTATATCTTCATCGTAAATAAATGCCAGGCCCACATTGTATTGATAGCAAATGGTCAAGGGATGGAAAGAAATCTCACTGTCCATATCCATCTAAGGGGGCCTGAAGTGAGATAGAGATTCAACAGGCTTCTTGGTCTAAGTTGCAACCGTTAAGAATGGAACTACTGTTTTCTTTCCAAGTAATGAATACAAAAATAAATCTCTCTTGTCTTATTCTTATTCTTATTCTTATTCTTATTCTTATTCTTATTCTTATTCTTATTCTTATTCTTATTCTTATTCTTATTATGATGATGATGATGATGATGATGATGATGATGATGATGATGCAGCCAGGCTCTTGAGATCTGGTATGATTTTTATGTGAGAATGCTAAGAATCACATGAGATTCCAGGCAACTTTTATGTCTTGTGGAGGTTGTGTTGTTAACCCCTTTGTAGGGGCACTGGAGTAGAAATGGCCATAAGGCTGGTGGGTTCAGCTGCCTGAAGATACGTCTAGTCCAGTGATGGCGAACCTTTTAGAGACCGAGTGCCCAAACTGCAAACCAAAACCCACTTATGTATCGTCAGGTGCCGGGTGGGCGTGGCCCATTGGGTGGGTGTGTCCCATTGGGTGGGCGTGGCTGTGGTGGTAACGGCAGACTGGGTGGGACTAAAAAGTTCAATCAATCAGTTCCAACTTTGTGAGATTATTTTTTTTCCCCATAAGAAGCTGAAATTGATTGATTGATTGAACCTTTTTTTTGTGCACACGGCAGTGGAAGCCTAAAGCGAAAAGGTTTTATAAAACCCAGCTGAAGGCCTAGGACCTGGGTGATGGCGCACATGCCCACAGAGAGGGCTCTGCATGCCACCTGTGGCACGTGTGCCATAGGTTCGCCACCACGGGTCTAGTCTAACGAAGGGAAGGCTATGGGTTGACATGATAGCAGTTTTCCAATAATTGAGGAGCTGTTACAGAGAAGGGGGGGTGTCAATCTGTTCTCCAAAGCACCTTAGGGTAGGACAAGAAACAATGGGTAGATCATTAAACACAGATCCAACTTGGAAATAAGGAGAAGGCAAGCCAGTGGAAAGGCTTGCCTTCAGAAGTTATGGGTGCTGCATCACTGGAGGCTTTTAAGAAGAGATTGGACAGCCATTTGCCTAGAATGGTATAAGGTCTCCTCCTTGAGCAGGCAGTTGGACTAGAAGGTCTCTTCCAACCCTGTTGTTCCATGTTCTAGTGGCAGTGGAGACAACACCTCTCATTGTATTGGAAGAGAGGCGGATGTGTGTTCTTCCCTTGTTTCAAGGGGTGAATCCTTTGGAAGTGGGGCAACTATTGTTCCAAATTCTGTTATTGTGTTCCTCTGCTTCCTGGTTTGGAAATCCCAATTATATTTCCATTCTGTTCAGTAGGGTAGAATGGTCTATCTATGCAATTGGTCATTCTGCTTTGTCGAGTAAGATGTCATTTATGAGATGGGTTGTCCCAAAATTGATTGATTATGTGCTATTGTGTTGGTATTGATTCTGCTATCAATTTTCTCCATGAAGATATGGCCCTGACTTTCTCCTTTGGGTCTCTCAGTGGTGCAATGATCACCACTGTAACTAAGTCTAAGTCTTGACGTTGGTCATCTTCTACTTGTCTTTCCTACTAGCATTTCATTTTTTTTCCAGAGAGCAGGGTCTGGATGAGGCTGGAAGGACAAAGTTGGTAGGATAACTTGAGCCTGGTTATTTGTGCCTCAAGTGTCATCTTTGGACTAATTTGTCCAATGATCCATCAGTTTGTTTTCTTGGCTGTCTGTGGAGGTCTCAGGCTGTTTTCTCCAGCTCTAGAATTCAGAGACCTCAGTACTCTTCCGTTTCTTTGAAGTCTTAACTTTCACTTCCACAGAGGGTCATAGGAAATGCCATGGATTGCACGATTCTGATCTTTGTAGGTTTTATTTATTTTTATTTTATTTTAATTCCATTTATATCCCGCCCTTCTCCAAAGACTCAGGGCGGCTTTACAAACTTAGCAGTATCCTTCATTCTATGTATATGCCTGCTTATTAGGGCTTTCACACACACCCCAAGCGGCATTATTACAAAGTCAGCTTATTGCCCCCAACAATCTGGGTCCTCATTTTACCTACCTCGGAAGGATGGAAGGCTGAGTCAACCTTGAGCCTGGTGGGACTCGAACCTGCACTGATTGCAGGCAGCTGGTGTTACTTAAGGAGGTTGTGGAAACAGTTGGATCATCTGACTGCAGGGGGGGAAGGGGGGGCGCTCTCATGAGACCCTCAAATCTGAGTTGTGAGAAGCCCTCAGGTAGGTCTGTTGTAACTACAAACATTCGTAACTTGAGGGTGACCTGTATGTCCAAAGGTCTTCTCCTAAAAACGGTGTTTTGGCTTTAATAGATATGTTAAACCACTTGATTCAGATTTACTTATTTATTTACATTCAGGCAGAAAGGTCGTGGAATGAAGTCAGTAAAAGCTAATAATGACTTAATACTCCCTCCCTTCCTTTCCCTTTTATATTAAACCTCTTTAGAAGCCGGGCCTTTTCCGAGAGCAAGCTTTTACTGACTTGTTCGCACACTCTTGCCCCCAAACATGGATCCGTTTGTTTTGCCAATTCTCTCATGTGCAAAAGAGCCGTGAGACCGAAACAATTGCAAAGGGCTTGATAAAGAGATAATCTGGAACATTGGTGAGTAAGAGCAAGCTTACTACTTAGCAACAGGTATCTTAGCAACGGGCCTTCTTCTCGCTGCACACGGAGGAGGCCTGCCTTTTCCATCCGTTCACTGTGCGGATGAAAAGGAGCGCGCTCAGCCTGCGCATGGAGTAAAAGCCAGAAACCGTCCTATCTGAACCGTATTTTAAAAGGGCTGTTTCTCTCCATGTCCCGTTCTCTTTTATCTTGCGTATCCGTCAGGTGTGGAGAACAGCTTGTTCCATGCTTAATAATGACGCAAACCTATAGGGTGAGCTAGAGGGCTTGTGAGGCAGAACATGTGCTAGGAGATCACGCAACAACCTCTGGGGAAGTTTTAAAAGGTTTAACTCCTGTGCTGCATTGAAGACAAGAGAGGAAAAGAAGTAAGAACTCCAGAGAGTCTTTGAAGGTTTAACTAACTGCTGAAAAAGCCGGGCTAGAAAGCGTGCAGAGAAGAACAAAGAGGAAAAGGCGTCCATCATACAATGAACACTTGAGGGATCTCAGTATCTTTAAGGGTTAGGGATGTAGCCTAATGTAAGAGAAGGACCTGGGCAGACATGATAGCTGTCTTCCAATATTTGAGGGGTCATCGTAGCAAAGGGCGGGGTCAACTATTCTCCAAAGCAGCTGAAGGCAGGACAAGAAGCAATAGATGGAAACTAATCAAGGAGAAATCTAACAAAGAACTAAGGAGAAATGTCTTGTCAGTGAGAACAATCAACCAGTGGAACGGCTTGCCTTCAGAAGTTGTGGGTGCTCCATCACTGCAGGTTTTCAAGAACAGATTGGATAGCCATTTGTCTGGAATGCTATAGGGTCTCCTGCCTCCAAGGCTCTATCCAACCCTACCGTACATATGCTTTCTGTTTAAATGCATTTTAATATCTTCTAGCTTCTCTTCATTTTTATGTATCTTCTATGTATCTTATCTATTTTAATTGACTGCATCCCATCCTCTTTATGCAGATCTAGGGGCTGCAAGAAAGATTGGCTTGACACCCCCCCCCCACCGCCTTTGTGTATTACATTTAAATTCTTGTTTTCTGTACACTTTCTGTTTTAATATATTTATATAACTTGTTAGCTTTTCAGAATTTTTATGTAAAAGATAAAGGTTTCCTTGTTCCAGTTATATCTTGGTTTAGGGCAATGCCCCCCAACCTTTTGGGCACCAGGGACCGGTTTTGTGGAGAAAGGTTTTTCCGCGGACCAGAGAATGTGTGGTTTTGTGTGCTGCCTGCATCCCGTGGCTGGGGCTTTGCTTGTTTGTGCGGACCGGTTGCTGGCATGCCGTGGCTCGGTACTGGTCCACGGACGGGCGGTTGGGAACCCCGGGTCTAAGGCATAGTGCTCGTCTCTGTTTCTTAGTCAAGGGAACCAGCGTTTTCCGAAGACACTACCATGGTCATGCGGCCAACATGGCTATACGCCAAAGGCACACGAACAGTTTACCTTCCCACCACAGTGGTGCCTATTTATCTACTTGCGTGTGCATGCTTTTGAACTGCTGGGTGGGCAGGTGCTGGGGCAGGAGCGGGAGCTCACCCAGTCGCATAGCTTTCAGGTCTCAAACCCGGGCTGCCAGCTTACAAGCTCAGCATCTTTTAACTGCCGAGCCGTTGCACCCCTCATTTTTCTTATGTATCTTCTGTGTTTTTTCACTGACTGCATCCCACCCTCCTTATGCTGGTCTGTGACCATAATAAAGATTTGATTGGTTGATTGACTACCCTTTGGATACTACATGGATATGAAGGTATTGGAGATATAATAGATTCAAAGTGCGTATAGTCGAGGCTATGGTCTTCCCAGTTGCAATGTATGGCTGTGAAAGTTGGACCATAAAAAAGGCTGAGCGCCAAAGAATTGAAGCCTTTGAACTAGGGTGCTGGAGAAGACTCCTGTGAGTCCCTTGGACTGCAAGGTGATCAAACCGGTCAGGCCTAGAGGAGATCAACCCTGACTGCTCTTTAGAAGGCCAGATCCTGAAGCTAAAACTCAAATACTTTGGCCACCTAATGAGAAGGAAGGACTCACTGGAGAAGAGCCTAATGCTGGGAAAGGTTGAGGGCAAGAGAAGAAGGGGACGACAGAGAAGGAGGTGGCTGGATGGAGACACTGAAGCGGTAGGCGTGAGCTTAAAGGGACCCCAGAAGATGGTAGAGGACAGGAAGGCCTGGAGGAACGTTGTCCATGGGGTCACGATGAATTGGACACGACTTCGCAACTAACAACAAATAATAGATTTAGGCCATCAGGTGATTGCCTAAAGGAAACCAAGCCCGTTTCTCCTTTGGAAGGATAGCCACTAAAGCTGACGCTCAAACAGAGGCCACTCATTGGAGAAGACCCTGATGTTGGGAAAGAGGGAAGTCAAAAGGAGAAGGGGATGGCAGAGGACGAGAGGGCTACAGTAGATGTTGTTATCGACACAATAAACTTAAGTTTGGGCAAACTCTGGGAGACAGGAGGATGGAGGGCCTGGCACGCTGTGGTCCATTAGGTTGCAAAGAGTTTGGATACAACTTAGTGATTGAACAATGACGACAAAACACACCAAAGCTAATCAACGATTAATCAGTGGAACGGCTTGCCTTCAGAAGTTGTGGGTGCTCCATCCCTGGAGGCTTTTAAAAAGAGACTGGACAGCCTCTTGTCTGGAATTGTACAGGATCTCCTGCTTGAGTAGCGGGTTGGGCTAGAGGACCTCCGAGGTCCCTCCCAACTCTTATTATTCTGTAAATTCTGTAGTCCTGTAAATGGAGGAGAGGAGGTCTATAGGAGGTTCTGCCTGTTTCCGTGGCTCTGTTGCCACGGTCAAGCATCTCTTCCTTGTTTTCATTCAGAGAGCTGAACACTGTGGTGTTTCTTGGCTGTCTGTTTTTTGTCTCTTGGAGTTTTCTTTCTGGTCCTCATCATTTGCGTCTTGTGGATTCACTGAGATGATACAAACAGAGGACCTGCCCATAGGTTAACATGCTGGATGAACTTTGCCAAAATATGGCTCTAAAGAAAGAGGGCCTGAAGCCCAGTTGTGATTTCCAGCACTGAATGTGGAAAACAACCATTTAACAACACCCCCCAAAAACCCAGACGGCAAGTCCATCTGGCTGCTTAATTTCAAATGATGTCTCTTTTGCTATTTCTGTGAACAGCCTTAATGGGGCCTTAATTGTGTGCTTTGCTGATCTCCGGTTTGGCCATAACAGAATGGAGCTTTCCAAGCCTTCTTCTAGTGGAATTGTGTTTCTTCTGCTACAGAGGACCATGGGTGAGGGAATCCCGAGCCTGGGAGTGATGTGGAGTCTCTGGCTGACATCTGGGCCAATCCTGCTCTCCAGATGTGCTGGAGAATGACTTGTCTTCTATGGCCTGCCACATCTGGAGGGATTCTGGTTGGGGACTATTGTGCCAATCCCCTTGTCACCAGGGCTGTGACTTATTTCAAAGGAGCTGATATGTGCACCCAAGCAGCTGTAATTGGGAGGGCCGGGGTGGGAAGGGGAGAGAATGGGAAAAAGGGATGGCAGTGAAATGCAGAAAGTCCAGGCACTGGCAGTAAGCTCACAAAGATTCACAAAGCACCGTTAGGATCTTACAGGCTGACCATTCTTCATTTAATCGAAAGGGGACTGTGTTTTACTGCGCCATAAATCTGTCTGTGTGGGAATGACCAAAGGAGACAGGAGGAAGAGCCACAGATAGGACAACCAGCTCACAGAAGTCTTGCAAAATTTTGTTAACGTAATAACAAATAAATTTTATTATGAAGATGGAGCAGCTTCTTCTTCTTCTTCTTCTTCTTCTTCTTCTTCTTCTTCTTCTTCTTCTTCTTCTTCTTCTTCTTCTCCTCCTCCTCCTCCTCCTCCTCTTCCTCTTCCTCTTCCTCCTACTCCTCCTCCTTTTGTAAGAGGAGTTTGGTTCTATGCCTGCCTCACGAATACAGATTACAACTTGTTCTGATTTGTCACCTGCCGAGTAGCAAACCTGCTGTTACTGCTGCTGAAAACTCTGCTAGTGCCAGTCAGTCTCCCTCTGCACCCAGTTGCTCAGCAATCAAGTCGGAAAGGTTGCAGAAAAATTATCTCCATGGAATAGAGGGGAATCAGGCCAACACCTGAAGTCTTGATGAAGTCTTACCAGCTGTACAAATGGCTTGGCCCAGAATGGCCTTGTTGCTCTCTCCCAGTTGAAGGAAGCCTTCTGCTGGAAGTCTGGAGATTCTCAGTCATCCAGGTCACGGATGTCCCAAAGGTGCTTTTTCAAAAGGCAACTGTGCTTCGTTATTTTTCCCCCCCTTGAAGACATTTCACTTCTCACCCAAGAAGCTGCTTCAGTTCTAACTTTCCTTGCAATCATTTGATCGTTTGCACTCTCTCTGAGAGTCGTTGAGGCTGCTGGAGGTTTATCTGTGCCCTCGGGGTCACCTGTATAGTGCAAATGGGTGTCCTTTCAGCCTTTTCAAGAAGGTTCCACACCCAATTGCACTTCTTGGATGTCCCAGGAAAAACAAAGAAAAAGCACCTTTGGAACCAGGCACATATTATCATCTTTGGTGGACATGCCCTAAAGCTAAGATTTCGGTCAAGAATACATATATGGCTAGAGAAAACGACTAAAAAAAAACACATACGATTTTAAGCCAGAATTATTTCTGTTAGGTATAATTGCAAGGAGGGACGCGGTGGCTCAGTGGGTTAGGACGCTGAGCTTGTCAATCAGATGGTCAGCAGTTTGACGGGTCGAATCCCGAGTGCCGCGTAGCAGAGTGAGTGCCTGTTACTCGTCCCAGCTTCTGCCAACCTAGCAGTTCAAAAGCACGTAAAAATGCAAGTAGAAAAATAGGGACCACTCCGGTGGGAAGGTAACAGCATTCCGTGCGCCTTTGGCGTCTAGTCATGCCTGCCACATGACCACGGAGACGTCCTCGGACAAGCGCTGGCTCTTCGGCTTTGAAACGGAGATGAGCACCGGCCCCTAGAGTCGGAAACGACTAGCACGCATGTGCGGGATAACCTTTACATTTACCTTTATAATTGCAAGACAGTATGAGAAAGAATGTGTATATTTAATGTTACATGTACTAACCGCAGCGAGAATTGTATTTGCTCAACATTGGAAAGATGAAGAATTACCAGTGGAGGAAGAGACAATTAAGACAATTTTGGACTGTGCAGAAATGGACAGACTGACATTGAAAATGAAGGAGAAAGAAGACTCAGAATATTTTAGAACATGGGATACATTTTATCAATGGCTAGAAAAACGAGGTAGAGAGAAAGGAGTTTAACACGTATTAGTACACTAAATATCGGAACCCAGATAACACGTTGCCGATAAAATATTAAGGATGTGTGATTATAAAAAGTTAATAAAATATTGTTCAAAAAGAAAGAAAAAGCACCTTTGGGACTTTCTCCTGGAAGAAAGCAGAAGAAGACTTGGCTGCCTTTGTCGAAAGGAGAGAAAGGCGGGTCAGTGGGGTTGAATGAATAGAGCTTTTGTAAGTGTGCAATACATAACCACTTGATTCATTCAACTTGATTCACTCATTGATTCATTGCACGGTTGACTTTGGAGGATTTGCACCACTCGTATGAATGAAAGAGTCACAGTGTCCTACCAACAGTTCTCAGTCTATGCCCTTCCAGTTTTAAACAGAAGGATTCAGAGTCTGCGTAGTCTTGGGCGTGAGGCATTTTTCCAAGTGGCCAGTGCAAATTACATACCTTCTGCTGCTGTCTTCTTGAGTTGGATAAACCTTCAAAGAAAAAGCATCTTCAGGAAGATCTCGGATTTCTGTCAGCTTTTCCTCTAAAACTTAGACCTGGAGCCAGTTCAGAAGGTCTGTTTTGCTCCAAGGCAAACGAGAAAAGCAGGCTCCTGCTTTTATGCAGGATAGATAAGGAGCATGGTGGCTCATGGGGTTAGGACGCTGGGATGGAGTAAGCAAGCCCGTGTTTCAGACCCAAGTGCTGCCATGGGGCGGGGTTGAGCTCCCCACCCTTTGCTCCAGGTTCGCTCCAGGTCCTGCTGGGGACATGAAAAGAGCCCCCAATTGGGCGTCTGCCAGGCAACGGAGCTGTCACTGCTCATCCTTTCAACCCCAAAGTGCCTCGGTGCTTCTGTCCCAAGTGCTTTGCCACGGGATAGGCAGTACTTGGCCTAACAGTGGTACCTGTGAGAGGGGAGTCTAGACATCCACTCTGTGTCCTAGTGGACCACCACTTAGAGTGTGAGCCAGCAGTGTGCTGCAGATGTCAGAAAAGCCAACGCAGTCCTAGGGAGCATGAACAGAGGGATAGCGTCAGGATCGCAAAAAGTGATAGTGCCGCTCTATACCGCACGATACTTTCTGAATACATGATTCAGAAAAGATGCTGAGACTCTAACAAAGAGTGCACAGAAAAGCTACGAAAATTAATAAGGGGTCTGGAGGCCAAATCATAACTGTTGAGGGAGCTAGGGAAATCTAGCCCGGGGGTAGGCAACCTTGGCTCTTTTATGACTCGTGGACTTCAACTCCCAGAATTCCTGAGCCAGCTCTGTTGAGGGGAAAGGGAGAGGTTTCCAAGCTGAGCCATGCTTGCTCAGGAATTCTGGGAGTTGAAGTCCACGAGTCATAAAAGAGCCAAGGTTGCCTACCCCTGGCCTAGGCCTAGGCCCCTTCATGACTCGTGGACTTCAACTCCCAGAATTCCTGAGCCAGCTCTGTTGAGGGGAAAGGGAGAGGTTTCCAAGCTGAGCCATGCTTGCTCAGGAATTCTGGGAGTTGAAGTCCACGAGTCATAAAAGAGCCAAGGGTTGCCTACCCCTGGCCTAGGCCTAGGCCCCTTCATGACTCGTGGACTTCAACTCCCAGAATTCCTGAGCCAGCTCTGTTGAGGGGAAAGGGAGAGGTTTCCAAGCTGAGCACGCTGGCTCAGGAATTGTGGGAGTTGAAGTCCACAAGTCATGAAGGGGCCAAAGGTTCCCCCATGCTGGCTTAGGAATTCTGGGAGTTGAAGTCCACAAGTCATAAAAGAGCCAAGGGTTGTCTACCCCTGGGCTAGCCTATCAAAACCAGAATTGGGGGGGGGACGTCTATGGAGATCCTCAGTCATCCAGATCATAGTTGTCCCAAAGATGCTTTTCCACGGGGCAACTGGACTTCCTTGTTTTTCCTTTGAAGAGGTTTCGCTTCCCTTCCAAGAAGCTTCTTCAGCTCTGACTGGATGGTGGGGAAAGTAAGGATTTATACCCCTTGCAGACAGCTGGTCCTTTGCCTTTTTTTAGAGAGTCGTTGAGGCCACTTGGAGCTTTGTCTGTGTCTTCAGGGTCACCTGAGTGGTGCAAATGGGAGTGGGGCCTTCTTGGAACTGCTGAAAGGACTGTGTTGTAGACCGGAGAGCAGTGGTGTCGTATCCCTCCCCCTCTGTTGAGAGAGGGCTGTTCAGTTTTGACATAGGTGGCCTCTTTGACCCCTCTTTCAAACCTTCCATTCCCCACCATCCAGTCAGAGCGGAAGAAGCTTCTTGGATGAGAAGCGAAATGTCTTCAAAGAGAAACAAGAAAGTCCAGTTGCTTCTTGAAAAAAGCACCTTTGGGACAATTGGAGCGGGGGGGGGGCGGACATGAAAACTGTCTTGATTGGCTGTCACAGAGAAGAGGGTGTCAATTTACTCTCCATAAAAACTTCTATATAAAAAAAATTACTCTCCATATAAGGAGGAATTTCCTGACAGTGAGAACTACTAACCAGTGAAACATCTTGCCTTCCGGAGTTATGGGTGCTGCTCCATTGCTGGAAGTTTTCAAGAAAAGCTTGGAGAGCCTTTTGTCTGGGATGGAATAAAGACGCTTGTCATGGGCAGGGGGTTGGACTAGAAGACCTCCAAGGTCCCTTCCAGTGGCGTGAAAAAAAATGTCTTCCAAGAAAATCTTGGACTTCTGCCAGCTGCAGCCAACTCAGAAGATCTGCTTCGGTTCAAAGCAAAAGGTGGGAGGGTGCCACTGAGTTTCTTATCTCAGCTTTAATTGCTTTGCCCCCCCTCTCCCCCCCCACTGCCCTGAAACAGCTTCTCTCAATGGTCTGTTGCTCCAGGCTTTCTCCCCAGTGGTGGGAGTTTAAATGGAGACTTTCCTCTTCTGGAAAAATTGAAAAGACTCAGAGACAAGAACTATTTGCTTTCTTTCTGCTCTCTCATTCAAGATGATGCCATATTGAGCCTGCTTCCCGAAAAGCAACAATATCTTCAAGTAATATATTGTGTAATGATAAAACAGCACGGCGTAAAGAATGAAAAATGGGAGAGCTTTCTTTTGTTTCTTTAAACCAACCTAAGGAAATGCAAATTGTAAGACAATTGACAAGGCGCTTTGCAAAACAAAACAGAAGGACTGAAGGAGAAAAAGCCGAAAGAGGAAAAAGAAAATAAAAGCAGAGATTAAAAAGAAGAGGGCTGATGCCTCCTTAAATCAAGGATGTGCAACTTCTCTAAACCTTGCTCTCTGCATGAGCTGCTCTCCAGAAGGTAGACTAGGCCAAAAAAGTCATTTTGTTCTCTTTTTTAATTGACATTAAATACGGTTCATCGCTTTCCTCTCCAGGCGTTGAGTCATTTCCCCGCTTTGGTTTACATGAGAACTGCACAGACCCCACCTGAGTCTTTCAGAGGCTGAAAACTGCTGAGACCTTGAAGATTGGAGGAAGATTTGGCTTAAATCAGGGATCTCCAAACTTGGCAACTTTAAGACTTGTGGACTTCAACTCCCAGAATTCCCCACCCAGCCAAAGTGGTGCCTCCATAGCTTCCTCAGGAGAATTGAACAGTTGCAGGAATTGGGTATGTCTAGTCTAGTGAAGGGACGCGGTGGCTCAGTGGGTTAGGACGCTGAGCTTGTCGATCAGAAGGTTGGCAGTTTGGCGGGTCGAAGCCCGAGTGCCGCGTAACAGAGTGAGCGCCTGTTACTCGTCCCAGCTTCTGCCAACCTAGCAGTTCGAAAGCACGTAAAAATGCAAGTAGAAAAATAGGGACCAGTCCGGTGGGAAGGTAACAGCGTTCCGTGTGCCTTTGGCGTCTAGTCATGCCGGCCACATGACCACAGAGACGTCCTCAGACAAGCGCTGGCTCTTCGGCTTTGAAACGGAGATGAGCACCGGCCCCTAGAGTTGGAAACGACTAGTACGCATGTGCGGGGGAACCTTTACCTTTACCTAGTCTAGTGAAAAGAAGGGCAAATTCCAATATTTGAGGGGCTGCCACAGAGGCCTTCTGGGATTTGGATTATAGGACACAGTGGTGGATGCAGAAATCCTTCCTGAAGCCACTTTGAAATAGTTTCATTGATTGATTGCTGTCAAGTCCCTTATGCCTCTCAGCAAGCGCATGGATAGATCAGGATGTTCTGTCCCCAACCTGGTTCTTTAGCTCTTCTATAATAAATCCATTGCCACAGTAACTAGGTCCATCCTTTGTCCTCTGCCTCTCTTTCCTTCCAACTTTCACAGCATTATTGTCATAATCCATTTATATCACATTTCATAAATGTATAGGTAGAACAATGTGCTTATTCTGGGGATTATGCCATCTCTCCGAAGGGTGGGGAGAGGATAGACTTAAGGTGATCTTCAAACAACAGGGAACATTTGAACTGGGGGAGGGAGGGGGAGAGACAGATCTGGATTGCATCTTCATTTACAACTGAAAAGGAAAGCAATAACCATAAAACCAAGGAGAGTTCCCTTTCCCATGGAAGGGCCTGACACCTAAGCAAATGATGAGAGCCTGACCAAATGGATGAGGGGAGGGGCTGAAATGGGAATGCTTTATATAGGATTGAAATGTAACTTGTGTTAGATTCCGTCTTGTATTGCCACAATCGATTCCATCCTAGTAAACATTTTCCTTTTGGACTAAACTTGCATCCAAGAGTTCTTATTTCCTAAGATGTGGATTGAGGTGGCTCCTGACAATTATGGATTTCTTAAGAGTATTGGACCTTGCATAGGTAGGTAGGTGGGTGGGTAGACAGACAGACAGAGACAGACAGAGAGACAGACTACTCTTAATTGGAGACCACACAGATGTTTCATGATGATCTGGCTGGTCAGGTCTTTCCAACCATGGACCTATCACTACTGTCCACCATCCTGCTGGTCATCCTCTTCTACTCATTCCTTTCTCTCCCAGAATGTGTCCAGAATATGATCGTTGGAGCCTGCTCGTTTGTGCCAAAAAGTCTCTAGGGGATGAAAAGAATCCTGGTTTTTGTAATATCAGTTAGAAACCTGGATCCATTTAGCAAGAAGCTGTGATTTTTTTTAACCATCATTTGATTAGTCTGACAATGAAGCAAAGGCAGGAATTGGTATTGTGCTAGGAAAGCAGATTGGGCAAATCAACAATTGCACAAGGAATAAAGCCCCAAACTGAACACCTCACATTACGGCTTAGCAAAGGGTTTGAACCAAGGCTGTGTAGAACAGAAGTCAAAATCAAGAAGTTCTTGCTTGCAGTCCTGGGAACTGGGGTTCTAAAGCTCCAAAGAAATGCAAATAAAGTTTGTGCTAACTTTTTGTGGTTGCGTACTTTGACATTTCTAAAAAGGCTTTCCCCACAGTGGCAGGACTAGTTGAGGATTAGGAGGGTTGAAGCCCAGTAGACCTTGGGGAAAGCTGTTCCACTGAGTTTAGAGCGTGTGCATTCTTTGAGAATTAACAACAGCAACACACACACACACACACACACACCCCTGTCTGCTGAAATCTTTCCCAAAGGTTTTGCCCTCAGATATTAGCTCTTTATTAATGAGCAGAAAGAGGTTTTTAAAAAAAAACAAAAAACAACACCTTATCAAGTCTACACTATTTGTCAGCCATAGAGAATTTAATTTAATTTAATTTATTAATATTTCTATACCGCCCTTCTCCCGAAGGACTCAGGGCGGTGTACAGGGCAAGAATAAAACACAAAGCTACAAAAATTAAAAAGTAATTAAATACATGCCCATAAAAACAATAAATACATTAATAAAACCCCAATAAAATGATAGTAAAAACCCCACCAATCCCCCCTCAGGCCAGGCCGGCTTGTTCGAACAGGTATGTTTTCAGATCGCGGGGAAAGGAGCGAAGATCGGGCGCCGTCCGGAGCTCAACCGGTAACTGGTTCCATAGCTCCGGGGCGCCCACAGAGAAAGACCTCCCCCTGGGGGCCACCAATCTACATTCTCTGACCGGTGGCACCCTGAGGAGGCCCTCTCTGTGGGAACGCACAGGGCGGAGGGAAGTTGACGCCGGCAGCAGGTGTTCCCTGAGGTACTCCGGACCCCTGCCATGTAGGGCTTTAAACACCATGACTAGTACCTTGAATCTCACCCGGAAGACAACTGGCAACCAATGCAGCTCACGGAGTAGAGGTGTGACATGGGAGTATCGGGAAACTCCCAACACAACTCTCGCGGCTGCATTCTGTGCCAGTTGGAGCTTCCGGGTGGTCCTCAAGGGCAGCCCCATGTAGAGAGCGTTGCAGTAGTCTAGTCGAGAGGTCACGAGCGTGTGAGTGACTGTGCATAGATCATCCCGGCTTAGATAGGGCCGCAACTGGCGCACCAGGCGAACCTGGGCGAAAGCCCCCCTAGTCACAGCTCCTATGTGGTCTTCCAGGGTGAGCCGTGAATCTAGGAGGACTCCCAAGTTGCGAGCCCTATCTACGGGGGGTAATAATTCGCCCCCCATAGCAAGAGGTGAAATGTCCGAATAAACCCGGGATGAAGGTATGCAAAGCCACTCGGTCTTGTCGGGGTTGAGTTGAAGTCTGTTCCTCCCCATCCAGACCCGAACCGCCTCCAGGCAACGGGACATCACGGTGAGGGCATCACTGGGGTGGTTTGGGGTCGAAAAGAAAAGCTGGGTATCATCAGCATACTGATGATACCCAACTCCAAAACCACGAATGATCTCACCCAGCGGTTTCATATAGATGTTGAACAGGAGAGGCGAGAGGACCGACCCCTGAGGAACTCCACAAATGAGAGACCTCGCGGTCGACCTCTGCCCTCCTGCCAACACCGACTGCGAGCGTCCCTGGAGATAGGAGGAGAACCACTGTAAAACCGTGCCTCCCACTCCCAATCCCCCGAGACGCCGCAGCAAGATACCATGGTCGATGGTATCGAAAGCCGCTGAGAGGTCTAATAGGACCAGAACAGAGGAATGCCCCCTGTCCCGGGCCCTCCAGAGATCATTCACCAGCGCGACCAATGCCGTCTCCGTGCTGTACCCGGGCCTGAAACCCGATTGGTACGGGTCTAGATAATCCGCTTCATCCAGGACCAGGGGGAGCTGATGTGCCACCACACTCTCAACAACCTTCGCAAGAAAGCGAAGGTTGGAGACAGGACGAAAGTTGTTCAATACAGCTGGGTCCAAGGCAGGCTTCTTGAGGAGAGGCCTCACCACCGCCTCTTTCAAGACGGCGGGGAAGCTACCCTCACTCAAAGAAGCCGATATAACTGCCTGGAACCAGCTGCGTGTCCTCTCCCGGGCTGCATAGACCAGCCAGGAAGGGCACGGGTCCAATAAACATGTGGTGGTGCTCAGCCTCCCCATGATCCTGTCCACTTCCTCCAGAGTCACAGAATCAAACTCCTCCCAGGTGATATCGACAAGACCACCCGTGTCCTGCTCGACAGACTCTGCCCAGTCAGAGTCCAGACCGGTCCGAATCCGAGCGATTTTGTCCGACAGATGCTGGTTAAACTCCTCGGCACGACCCTGCAAGGGATCCTCCCTCACCTCCTGATTCAGGAGGGAGCGAGTCACCCTAAACAGGGCGGCCGGGCGATTATCTGCAGACGCGATAAGGGTGGCGAAGTGGTTAGACCTCGCCTCCCTTATCGCAGCGAGATAAGACCTAGTGTAGGTTCTTAGTCGCAATCGATCGGATTCGGATCGGCTGGATCTCCAACCGCTCTCTAGGCCCCGTCTCCGACGCTTCATCTCCCGGAGCTCCACGGAGAACCATGGGGCTCGACGGGATCTGCACCGGGTCAGGGGCCGCAGGGGTACAACTCGGTCAAGAGCCTCAGTGGCTGCCCTTTCCCAGGCTTCCACTAAGGCGTCTGCCGAGCTGTGAGCAAGGGAGGCAGGTGGGGACCCCAGCGCCGCCTGGAACCTCTGGGGATCCATTAAGCGTCTTGGGCGGTACCATTTGATAGGTTCCACACACCCACGGCGGGGGGTGGCAAAACGGAAGACCAGCCGCAGGAGATGATGATCGGTCCATGACAGGGGCATAACAATTGGGGAGCCCCCACCAAGATCATCTAACCACCGTCCAGATAAGAAAACTAGGTCAAGGGTGTGGCCTCCCTCATGAGTCGTCCCGAAATTACTTGCGTCAGGTCCATGGCCGTCATGGAAGCCATGAACTCCCGAGCCAACTCAGATGATCCTCCCAGAGATGGTAGATTAAAGTCCCCCAAAACTATAAGTTTCGGGAACTCAATCACCAACCCAGAGAGGACATCGAGAAGCTCAGGCAGGGCTGCTGCTGCGTGACTAGGCGAAAGGTACACCAGCAGCAAGCCCAACTGCGCACCGGGGCCGCATCTCAAGAAGAGAGACTCACACCCGACTATCTGGGGAACGGTGGCCTCCCGTGGGCACAAGGTCTCCCTCATAACAACAGCCACTCCCCCACCCCTACCCTGAGCCCGAGGCCGGTGTAGCACCCGGAAACCTGGTGGGCAAAGATCAACCAGAGGAATACCGCCCTCTGGGCCCAACCAAGTTTCCGTGATGCAAGCCAGGTCCGCCTGCTCACCCTCGACCAAGTCACGGACGAGAGGAGCTTTATTAACGACAGACCTGGCATTCAAGTACACCAGCCGGAGCTCAGGAGGCTGCACATCCTCACTCCCGGGACCTCGGGGCGGAGCCAGAGGGTCGGAGTGCCTCACCGCTTGTAAGCAGCGGAGAGACCTCCCCAGAGATCGATACGGCCCTCTGTTCCTACACCTGCTTTGGTCATGCAATTCTCTTGACGTGGTTCCACAATGAATCTATTTTCTGCTTTCATACAACATACTGAGCCAGAAATAAATTGAATGGGTGAGCTCCCCCAAAAGAAAAACTCTGTGAAGTAAAAAAGCTTGACTTAGTCTCTGCATTCTTCTAATTTTCTTGGCGATTCTATGAAAGCGGTTCTGCCTGGAATCTTCTTCCGTGACTGCCCAGTCGCTTCCTGGCGGCTCCCCAGCTGTCGAGAAATACTGGTCTACATTCCAATCTCTGTGAGCGGGGCAGCGTGCCAGTTAGATTTTTTCCTATGGATGTCTGTGGAGATGCTCAGTCATCCAGGAACGGTTGTCCCAAAGGTGCTTTTTCAGGTGGCAACTTTTTCTTTGAAGACATCTCACTTCTCATCCAAGAAGCTTCTTTGGTTCTGACTGGATGGTGGGGAATGGAAGGATTTATACGCCTTGCAGACGGCTGGTCATTTGCCTTCTTTTAGAGAGTCATCACCATCTATGGCCTTCCCAGCAAGCTTCTGAAGAGCAAGGTCAGCAGGAGTCCACTTAACGATCTTGTGATCACTGAACATCTGCAGTGATTCGCTTAACATCTGTGGCAAAAACACCATGAGCCAGCAGTGTGCAGAAGCCACCAAAAAAAGCTAATACGATCCTGGGTTGTATAAACAGAGGCATAGAATCAAGATCACACAAAGTATTACAAAGCCCTAGTGCAGGGGTGTCAAACTCAATTTCATTGAGGGCCGCATCAGTATTGTGGTTGCCCTCGGGGGGCCGGGTGGGTATGGCCAGGGTGGGTGTGGCCTACTGGGTGGGCGTGGCTAGAGTGCGTATGGCCTACTGGGTGGGCGTGGCCAGCTCTACATCCTTCGCATCAAGGGTGCCTATGGGGGCCTGGGCAGGAGTGGGACAGATCTGAGGGTCTCTGGCAGAAGGAGGGTCTCTGGGCCAGGGCCAAGGCAGTGGGGGGGCATTCACTCACTGTTTCCAGGATGGCTTTGCGGGCCGCATGAAACCACTTCGTGGGCTGCATCCGGCCTCCGGGCCTTGTGTTTGACATGTCTGCCCTAGTGAGACCACACCTGGAATACTGCAGCCAGTTTTGGTCACCATATCACAAAAAAGATGTTGAGAGTTTGAAAAGAATTCAGAGAAGAGCAACTAAGAGGATCAAAGGCCTGGAGAATAAAACATAGGAAGAACGGCTTCAGGACTTGGGTATGGCTAGTCTAAAGAAAAGAAGAAACAGGGATGACATGATAGCAGTCTTCCAGTATTTGAGGGGCTGCCACAAAGAAGACGGGGTCATGTTATCCACCAAAGCACCAGAGGGAAGGACGAGAAACAATGGTTGGAAACTGATCAAAGAGAGAAGCAACCTGGAATTAAGGAGAAACTTCCTAACAGTGAGGACAAATAACCAGTGGAACAGCTTTGCCTTCAGAAATCGTGGGCGCTCCATCACTGGAAATTTTCAAGAAGAGATTGGACGATCACCTGTCTGAGATGGCATAGGTTCTCCTGCTTGAGCAGGGGGCTGGACTAGAAGACCTCCAAGGTCCCTTCCAGCTCTATTCCATTCTTTATTCTATCCCATCCCATCCCATCCCATCCCATCCCATATTCTATTCCGTTCCGTTCCATTCCATTCCATATTTTCTATTCTATTCTATTCTATTCTATTCTATTCTATTCTATTCTATTCTATTCTATTCTATTCTATTCTATTCTATTCTATTCTATTCTATTCTATTCTATTCTATTCTATTCTATTCTATTCTATTCATAAAATTGGAGGCAGCTTAACCAACCACCTTGCTTAGCACAGGTAGTTGTCGACTTACGACCACAGTTGAGCCCAAAATCTGTGTTGCTGAGTGACACATCAGTTAAGTGAGTCTTGCTCCATGTTACGACCTTCCTTGACACAGTTGTTAAGTGAACCATTGCAGTTGTTCAGTTAGTAACATGGTTGTTAAGTGAATCTGGCTTTCCCATTGACTTTGCTTGTCAGAAGATCTCAAAAGGTGGCCACATGATCTGCAACCGTCATAAATATGAATCAGTTGCCAAGCCGCGGGGAGGCTGCAATGGTCCTAAGTGTGAAAAATGGGCATATGTCACTTTTTCCAGTGCCATTGTAACTTTGAACAGCCACTAAATGAACTTGTGGACCGAAGTCCACAAATCTTAAAGTTGTCAGGGTTGCCGACCCCTGGTCTAGTGGCTAAGGCACCACTCTAGAAAGCAGGAGGTGTTGAATTCAAGTCCTGCCTTAGGCACGAAAGCCAGCCGGGAGACTTTGGGCCAGTCATTCTCTCTCGGTCCAACCCACCTCACAGGGTTGTTGTTCTGCAGAAAATAGGTGGAGGAAAGTGTGTTTGCCACGCTTGGTGCCTTGAGTTATTTGTAAAAATAAGAAAGGTGAGATGTAGAAAAATAAAGTCAACTAGTAGCCGATCACAAACGCCCTAATTAAGAACTAAAAGCCACACGCGCAACCAGGCACCATGTAAATACAACGATCCAGTGCACACAGAGAGAGAAGTTCCCTCAGACTGGGCTCCAGCATGAGCCCCAAGGCTTGGAAGAATAAAACTTTGGTCCCGGCGACCGATTCCGGTTGGATCCTGCAATAAAGAGACGTATTCAGCGTTGCCATCTTCACTCTGGGTGTGCTGGCTGGAGGCCCTGCAGATGGTAGTATCAGCATCTGGACACGGTCAGTTGGAGTTAAGGCTGCTGGAACGATTCTCTGCCCCGAACAGGTGCTGTTCAGAACACAGAAGCGAAGTGGGTGGAAAGGGAAGCGTTGCCAAAGCTTTTGCAAATGTTCCCCACAGTGTCTCTGCTTCTGAGTGCCACAGTGGGGTGGCCGAGCTCGCAGGCAGGCAAAAGGTTTCTAGCCTTTAATTTTAAATCAGATTATTACCAGTCAGATAAAAAGTATATATTAAAACATAGTTTAGCAGTTGTTTCTGGTGAGATGTGTGTGTGTGTGTGTGTCTGTGTGTGTCTGTGTCTTGTGTGTTTACCTGTGTGTAAGTGTGTGTGTGTGTGTTTCACAGTTCCTCAGTTTTATGCATGCTTAGCACTGTTCCGGAAGTACCTTTCTTTAAATTTTAAAACGTCTCTGTGTCTGTGTCTGTGTGTCTACGTGTATGTAAGTGTTTGTGTGTGCGTGTGTGCGTGTGTGTGTGTGTGTTTCACAGTTCCTCAGTTTTATGCATGCTTAACACTGTTCCGGAAGTACCTTTCTTTAAATTTTAAAACGTCTCTGTGTCTGTGTCTGTGTGTCTACGTGTATGTAAGTGTTTGTGTGTGTGTGTGTGCGTGTGTGTGTGTGTGTTTCACAGTTCCTCAGTTTTATGCATGCTTAACACTGTTCCGGAAGTACCTTTCTTTAAATTTTAAAACGTGTGTGTGTGTGTGTGTCTGTGTGTCTCTGTGTCTGTGTGTCTACGTGTGTGTAAGTGTGTGTGTGTGTGTGTGTTTCACAGTTCCTCAGTTTTATGCATTCTTAACACTGTTCCGGAAGTACCTTTCTTTAAATTTTAAAACGTCTGTGTGTCTGTGTCTATGTGTGTCTATGTGTCTATGTGTCTACGTGTGTGTAAGTGAGTGTGTGTGTGTATTTGACATTTCCTCAGTTTTATGCTTGCTTAACACTGTTCCAGAAGTACCTTTCTTTAGATTTTAAAACCTTCCTTAACTAAAAGGGGGGTGGTGAGGTAAAATTTGGAGTAGCAGAGATTGTAAAGTAAAGAATCATAGAGCAGAATAATACGGTTTGGAAGGGACCTTGGGGGTCTTCTAGTCCAACCCCTGCTCCAGCAGGAGAACCTCTACTAGGGGTGTCCAACCTTGGCAACTTTAAGACCCGTGGACTTCAACTCCCAGAATTCCCCAGCTGGCTTGCTTTCTTCAGGACTTGCTTGCTAGTCACCTTTGCTGTCCATGAGTTTAGAACGCAGCCTCCATGAACATTTCTGTACAGATGAACAGTTTTTCGATCAATTACACCATTGAGGTTTTGGGTGCAATCCAGCTGAATCTACTACTGTGCAATTACCTCAAACATATATTTTTATCAAGGTGTTGGCACCTTCTCTTATTCTGCCCTGCTGTATTTCATCTTTTCACAAATAGAAATTTCATTAAGGAGGAAAAAAACTGAGTAGCTTTTTTTATGGTGAAGTTAACAACAGTGGAGCTGGAAAGGATGATAAATAAGGGGTGGTGGGCAGAATATTCAGACCCCCATTCTGAGTCTACATACTCATTCCAAGACCAGTTTGCTTTCTAACTTCAGGTTTTCCTCTACTGAACAATGGAAGAAGAGAAAAAGTCAATTACCAACCGATTTTGGGTCTTTTCCACTAGCGAAATCTCTGTGACTCAGTTTCTTCAGATCACTTTGAAAGCAAATAGTGGCTAATAAGAAAAAGCTATTTTCAGCCCTGGCCAATGTCATTCTCTTTATCTATCTCTTTCTCTCACCTCCTACACACCAACATTTCCCAGGCAAGATCTGAAAAGAGGAGAATTCTTGAAGAGGGTACAAGCAGATCAGTATCCCCTTAGTAGCTCTGATTGCAACCTTCAGAACATAGAAGGTGAAGCATAGAACATTAGATTTGGAAGGGACCTTGGAGGTCTTCTAGCTCAACCCCCTGCTAGAACAGGAGACTTCATGCCATTTCAGACCAATAGTTGCCCATCTCTTCTTAAAAGCCTCCAGTGATGGAGCACCCACAACTTGTGAAGGCAAGCCATTCCACTGGTTGATTGTCCTCACTGTCAGAAAATTTCTCCTTAATTCCAGGTTGCTTCTCTCCTTGATTAGTTTCCATCCGTTGTTTCTTGTGTCACTTTCTGGTCCTTTGGAGAAGAACGTGACCCCCCCCTCTTCTTTGTGGCAGCCCCTCAAATACTGGAATATTGCTATCGTGTCACCCCTAGTCCTTCTTTTCTGTAGACTGGCCATACCCAATTCCTCCAACTGTTCTTCATATCTTTTAGCCAGATGTCTTGGATAGGATTCCATCAGGCATTAATATCTAGAGTGATGAGAAATGGAGTCCCAAGTGGAGGAAAGCAACCTGAAAGACTACAAATATGAAGGAGCCTCTTAATCAGGACTAACCAAAATGGCTTAAGGATCTGCAGGATTGTTAAGTTCTGAAGAACTGGAACGCTTGTGCAATCTTTTATGTAATCTTGCGTTAATCTCAATAAAAGTATCATCCAATGTTGTACTTTGGATTTTTTTTTCCAAAGGACTGGCACAATTCTGTTGCTTTTATGTGCTCCAAAAGATGCACCCATTTAATGGCGATTCGAATATGATGAAATGCTTGGCAGCGCGGTGTACTTTATGTGCTGATAATGGGTTTGTATTCAGTGCATGAATTTGTGTTATTTTTCAGGCAGGGAAAAAAAATATCTCCATTTATTGCATCTACCTCTTTCTTACTCATATCGTTCCCGTTTCCCCCATTTTTTTTCTTTGCTTAAAAGCAAATGTGTGGGAATAAAAAGGATGCAGCCGTGTGAGAATTCAGTGGTACTTAGAAAAAAAAAAGGTTGCAAAGATGCCAAGAAAAGATAAATTATGGAAACTTCAGTCATTTGCACCAATTGAGCAGAGCACTCATATTCCTTCCTTCTCAAGTTTGACTCAGTCCCTGCCTGCCAACATCTGTTATTTAGTTGTCACATTTAGGTCTTAATTTCCTCCAAAGAAACTAAGATATCCAAAGTATATATGGCTCAAACTCCCAATTTTAGCCCCCATTCCAATTTGCAGGGTAGGCTGGCTTTATTTTTATTTATTGCTAATGTATCTGTGCTGTTCCATTGTAACCCGCAAATCATGCACAAGAACAGCAACATCCCTCCCCCAACACACACACACACAAGACAGGTAGTCCTTGACTTATGACGACCGTTTATCATCAGTCGCTAAACAAGACGGATGATAAGTGTGTTGTCCTATTTGATGACCTTTTTTACCACAGTTGTTAAATGAATCAGTGTAGTTGTTAATTTAGTAACATGGTTGTTAAGGGAATCTGGCCTTCCCCATTGACTTTGCTTGTCAGAAGGCCAACGAAAGGGGCTCAGGGGACCACGGGATGTGGCAACCGTCATAAACCTCAATCCGTTGCCAAGCGTCTGAATGTTGATCACATGGGGATGCAGGAACGGTCGTAAGGGTGAAAAACAGTCGGCTTTCTTCAGTGCCGTTCTAACTCTGAACGGTCGCTAAGCTAAGTCAAGGGCTTAGCTCTATATGCTTCCTGACAATAATGACAATGATGATTCTTCAATTTGACTTTTTTGTCTCTCTCTCTCTCTCTTTTTTTCTCGTGCCGAATTTCGTCTCTGGCTGCTGAAGAGATCCGATGGCTGGTTTGCTCATCATGGGCCCTTTCTGTTCTTGCTTTTCAGATAGCAGCCCAAGAGTTATTGGACAACCGGGTGATCACGCTCAGCATGGCTGGCAGGAAGCTGGATAAAAAGGTTTGTGTTTGAATTCCCCGTCCTCATTGAGGCCTCCGTGCGGTGGCAGTTGACTAGATTCTTCTGTGGACTCCTGAGCAACGAACGGCAACTTAATTTACGTTGTCTCAAACTATCAACAAAAATGAGTCCAGCTGGAGTTGACCGCAGGCAGTCCTCGACCTGCAGGCACAGTGGAGCCCAACCAATATTTCTTTTGCTAAGGGAGACATTTGTTAAGTGAACTTTGCCCCATTGTACGACTTTCCCTGCCACGGTTGTTAAGTGAATCACTGCAGTCGTTAAGAGGGCAACACGGTTTATTACGTGACTCTGGCTTCCCCCTAGACTTGGCTTGTCAGTAAGTCACAAAAGGGGATCACGTCACCCCAGGAGATGCTGCGCCCGTCATTAATCTGAGGCAGTTGCCAAACAGCTGAATTTTGATCATGTGACCGTGGGGGGGGATGCTGCAATGGTGGTAAGTGTGAGAAATGGCCATAAGTCACTTTTTTCAGTGCCGTGGTAACTTTGAACAGTCACTAAATGAACCATTGTAAGTTGAGGACTGGCTGTACTGAGAATCTCCATCTGACATATTGCAACGCAGTTTGGGGAGAAAGCCCTGAAGGTTCCAGGCTGCCCACAACTTGAACCTCCAAACTGGAAACAATTCTTGGCTCCAAAGG